>NC_084893.1:10053070-10323070 GCF_958979055.1 Alnus glutinosa
GGCTTTTCAAGACAAGATGATCTTTAAGAAGGAGTTTAAAATTGGTCAAAAAGTCCTTCTGTGCCAATCACAGCTTCGTTTGTTTCCGGGTAAGTTGCTTTCTCGTTGGATTGGACCTTTTGTTGTTACTAATGTTTTTCCTCATGGTGCAGTTGAAATTCAAAATTTAGCAACTTCCAAAGTGATTAAGGTGAATGGTCATAGACTTAAGACTTTCTATGAAGGTTTCCAATAGAGAATTTGGTGAAATTGGACCTTGAAGATCCAATTTATACTGATTGAAGAAAGACTTGAGTCGAGCCAACGACAATAAACAAAGGCGCTGCTTGGGAGGCAATCCAATGGGAGTTTGTTTTCTTATTCTCATATTTATATTTTTGTTATTTTTGCCTTTTCTTTGCATTTCACCTACATTGGGGACAATGTTAGTTTTAAGTGTGGGGGAAGGGATTTAGGTTGTGTTTTAATTTGTTTTTATTGTTAAAAAAAAAAAAAATTGTTTTCCTTTTGTTTTTTTTGTAGTTTTCAATAATTTTTGGTTGTGTATGCCATGAGCAAGATTCAATTAAGCTTGGAAAATTTATAACATGATTGAATAGTAATCTTTCGACTTAGAATTATTTAGTTTGATTATTTTCCTTGAGATGGTGGTGACTAAATTTGGTAGACAAAAACCGGTGAGATTTTGAGCCTTTAGACTGACACATCCATATCAGTCTCACTATTTTCTTTCATGTGTGATATTCTTTCATAGATTTGTTTCTCTAGAACTTGCCTTGATTCTCTTCAAGATCATATTGACACGTGCATGCATGAACATGATTAAGGCCCTCTTTGTTATAAGCTACATAAAGCCAAATAGCCTACCTTGTAATTAATTTTTCCCATTGTTAAACCCCTTTGAGCTTTATCGTTTATTGTGAACCCACATTACAAGCTTTAAACCCGAAAAACAATGTCTTTACCTAAGTCATAAAGCTAGTGGAGCATTGTTCATCATTATGATATGTATGGGTGTGCAAGAAATAAGTGTGGGGGTGTCTGAATTTGTGGTTTGGCTATGACTGGTGAAATGGAACATGTTCTCATTCTCAATTCATGAGTTCCATTATTGATGAAAAAAAAAAAAAAAAAGAAGAAGGGAAAAGAAGAAGAAGAAAAAGAAAAGAAAAGAAAGAAAGGAAGTGATGGAGGAAATTACTTTTGATATTACAAACTGTCTATATTTATAATTCCTCCTAAAAAGGGAGCTTGTTTATACGTGATATATACAAATTGAAGAAAGCTACTGAATGGAGTAACTGGTTTTACATGTCTTATATATTTGAGCCTCAATTGATTTGATTTTTGCTCCACTAGTTTCAATGGCTTTTGAGCTACACTCCCAAATATTTCCTACCTTGATCCTAAACCCCGTTACAACCCTTAAAAAGTCCTTATGATTCATGTTATGCATGTGGTCCCAGTGGTGGAGAATGAGAAGATATGCAAGCTTATGGTAGATCATTTCCATTGGAATGAATTTAAGCGAAACACATACCCTTCAAACACATGAGAGTCGAGTGTTTATTTCCGTGAGGGTCTACAATTTTAGTCTGCTCCATCTTCGAGTGAAAATACTTGCTAAGTAATTTTAAGCTGTTTAAAAATGTTTATTCATGATATGTTCTGAATTGTGAAGAGCTTGATTGTTCCTTGTTGATGGCATTACAACCTTGGTTTTCTTAGGAAGGTGAATTTGAGTTTTGCTCGAGGACGAGCAAAGGTTAAGTGTGGGAGAATTTGATGAGAATGTAAAATGTCGTATTTTTCCCCTTAATATTTAATCTCTTATACTTATTTAATGCCTAAAAGTACTCATTTTTCTTATATTTTGATTTAGGATACAAATTGAGGCATTAAATGCAAAACAAAGCTAATTGGGCGATTTTGGACAGATTTGACATCAGTTTGTAATCTGGTCATAACTCTCTCATAAAAGCTCCGATTGAGATGATTCAAGATGTTGTGAAACACCAAGAAAAAGATCTACAACTTTTATTATTTGTGTTTTGAGAGATACCGAATGAATCAAGGTCTAAATCAGGCTTAAAGTTGACGTTCTGATGTGGATCTGATGCGATTTATTTTAGGAAGTTTTCAGATATGGAAATTTCTTTACTTTGAGCCTTATCATAATCATCCAATCAATTCCAGCCAAGCCAAGCAAATAAATGAAAAGTTAAAGCAAAAGGAAGGAAAGGAGAGAAAAGATGCATGGAGGACCATGGAATTAAAGAAGAGATTCGTGGGGACCACGTGGAAGAAGACAACATGAAAGGAGCATCTCTTTCCATGACAAAGGAAATTGACTTTCTCTCCATACTTGGCAGATTTGTGAGAACTTATACAAGAAAGAATCGAGAAAGCATATGGCAACAAAAGTCCCCATTGAAATCATCACCTTCCTAGTTATCCTAGCCTTTATTTTATGTTTAATATTTTCCTTAATTAGTAGATTTGTGTATTGTTATTTTAGGATAGTATTTACAATATCTTTCTTTAGGAGATTTCCTAGGTTTCTAGCATATGGGATGAAACATGTATAAAAGGGGGGAACCATTACACACAACACACACCTTCTACCTTACATCTTCTATCTTCCATCTTCTCCCTTCTTCTCTAACTTCTTTGAGTCATGGCCCTGCGTGGATAAACTTTCATAATTGGTCGAAGGAAACGGAAGCCTCGGAATCAATAAAACTGTGAGATCTAATTTATTTTTATTGTTTGATTTATGCTTTGAGTATCGGATGTTCTTCTTTGCCTAATTCCATGATTGTCTCGTTTAATTGCTAGGAGTACTACTAGTTTATTATTCGTTGCAATCTATTGCTAGGATGGATATCAAATCCGTAATTGTTTGATCCCTCGAATCTGTGAAGCAACTAAGATTTAATGATTTGCTGCTTCTCAGTGATTATTAAATCTTAGGAAGAACATCCGACGAAATTAAATGCAACCGCTTGTGCTTGTGTTGTTTCGTTTCATCGATCTCTCTAATTCTTAAGGCTGCTACTAGATTAAACCTATAGCGCTTGTCTTAGGTTGTTTAGTAGTTAGGGTTAATTAGAGCGCTTGTCTTCTAATTAACTACGACTAAGGAGAGATAGGAAAATAGTTCCAACGGTGAATATTCAAGTATGAATTGATATATATTTGCATCGATGATCAGTTGTAAAATTCCGACGGTGGAAGTTGACTTAGACCAATGTTTTCTTACTTGATTAATATTTTAAATTGTTTCTTTGTTATTTTTCTTAAAATTATTTTCATACTCAAACCCCCCCCCCCCCCATCCTTGTTCACGTAGCATAAAATCCGGCTAATTATTCTCCGTGGGATCGACCCTTACTTGCACTACTACATTTATATTTTTAGAAGGTTTTATTTTTGGGTGCTCGCGACAGCACGCCATTCACTGTCTCAGTACATAATACCAAGACCTCGGTGATATTAAACTAATTGAGTTTTCCCAATGAACCAACTTTTCCTTTATAGTCTTGTGAGCACTATAACAACTACCAATTTTATAAACTTTTGTTTGAAAAACTCTCAATAGCTGATATAGCAAACACCGACTAATAGAAAACATTTAAAGCATAATATGTAGCTGTGAACATATATAGAAGTTCCAGTCATCCCACCTTGGAAGCTTCTACATATCGACCCATCTACAATAATACTTTTATGTTGGTAGCTTAAATGCACAGAGATCTAACGTTACCGACTGTGATAGCACCATGCCTCAGGGCATTACAACTTCATGTCTATGGAACATAGTTGTTCATGCAGTTACTAGAGTAAAACTCCAATATCCAAGCACTTCTCACTGATGTACCAACGACAATCCATCTACCTACTCCAAAAACACACTGATAGCCCAACCAGTAGCGTCACATTCAAGATTAAAACATGCAATTTTGCTCTTTAGTACGAGTATACTATGATCCCCAGAATACGAGTAACACGGAATCCTAGGGCATTACAACTTCATGTCTATGACAATCTATCTACCTACTCCCAGGACACTGTATTACTCATATCCGAACAATGAAAATACCCTTGTTCTTAAATCATGCAACCGAATGATAGAAATATACAAAAGCTCTTTTCCATTAAAACTCTTAGGCATACTAATACATCTAGCATAAAAACTACAATATTCTATATCATAAAAACATCACACAATTTAAACAATGATATGCATGCTCATGATAGTCTTATTATTCTTTGTGAGGCTTACCCTCTCTTTCATTATTATGAGGCTTACCCTCTCTTTAGTTATTATGTTCATGTTTTATGCTTTACAATTCAAACTCTATACTCATATTCCTTGCAAATCATGCTTTGTTCAAATATGATAAACTAATCAACATGCAATTTTATCATTCTACTTTGCATAATTTAAATCATAACCGCAGCACACATTTAAACACTTTAAATCAATTCAACACCCTTCATTCATGCATCATTTCATAAACAACATTGATATAATTTGAACATAATCGAAACTACTCAAATCATTCCAAAAGCATATATTCAACATACAATTGGTTCGGATTTACAAAACAATATATATTTGGCAATTCTAATATACATAAAAATAATAGTTTCTCAGTGAGTAAAATATCACCTTGGCTGCCTTGGACTCTTGACTCGACCATCCCATTGGATTCTAGTCACTTGGACTCTGCTTTGGAGAACCCATTGAAGTTCCTAATCCAAACACTTGCCTGCAAATACTTATAACGTTGGACTACACTATGGAACTTATATTCTATGACACTTAGACTACCCGCGTGCTCACACATTGCCTTACCTATTTCTAGGTCTAGTTAAGTACCCAAACTATTATTAGGTTAACATTTAGGTTTAGGCTCGTATCATATCTTGTTTATTATTACAAGGATGTATTTACTATTTTCATAGTTTATCTATTATTGTTGTATTACGTTATTATTGTTAACCCTTTTTATAACTTGTCATTTATTCACTAAGTTAACAATATTTATACTTAAGCCATATACATGTATATGTATACATATATACGTATACACATAAAACACTTAAGCCTAATCCATTAATACACATAAGTATTATGTGTACATGGATAAGCGAATTAGTTACTAAGTTGCTACATAATGGATTTATACATTACATTTATATATTCTATAAGTCGACTAACTTATACTTATCCATTTAGGGTTATTTGGATAATTCATCATTTTAAAGCATTCTCATTTAATCATTACCTTTAATACTTAATCCTTTACTAATTACTAGTCATATAAGCAGTTTAGATTTAGGACTCTAATCTTATTTAGCACCATAATTTAATAATCCCTATTTATAATTCCGTTTTGTAACATATCCGTTTGCTAAGGAAAGCTAGAGGCACATACATAAATTTCTAAATTAGGTATTATACTTAGAATTGATTTGTTATTAATCCCTAACTCTTATGAATTCCACTCCGATGTTAATTATGTCCATTACAATATCTAAATTGTTGAATGTTTGATTTACTTATTTCTTGATTCTCCTATTTCTTATATAGATATTTATTCATATGTTACACTTGACCTTTTATTCTTTTAGACACCACAACAACCTATTCTCCATCTCAACCGTATTTGCTATTTGCACAAAGGATCTAAATATGTTAGCTTCAAACTCTTCAATTCTAACAATCTAGCCTACACATAAACAATATTCAACAATCCAACACCATTGTAATCACTCCAACTCAGCCCAAGAATAATATCAATTGAAATAGCCCCACACACAAAGTTTCGATCTCTCTCCACATTAGACCGATCAAAACAACACCACAAATCACCATTCGGTCAAGCCTCCATTCACAATTAGCAATCCTTCCATAATTATCAAAACCAACTCCTACACCGAATCTAACTCAACAAACACAATCCAAGGCTAAATGAGCCCAATCTCAACCATAAGCAATAACACCTTCCGAATAACATAAATTCTTATTATTAAAATACATGTCCATCAATATTGTCAACAATACCCTCAAACTAATAATCTCACAACAAGACCCAAGAAAGCATTATCAAAGAACAACAAGCAACCAGCATTGCCACACAACTCCATTCGATTGAGACCCATAAATTACAGCAACTCCATTCTCAAAAATCAACAACAACCCAAAACAGGGAAAATGTAACGCCTCGCTTTTACAAAAAGCGTAAGTGAAAATTTTTCGATTTCCATGTGACATTACTAACTCATCAGAGTTATAAATTAGCAGCGGAATATAATTTTTCTTTAACAATGACACGTTAGAGCTGATTGAATAACCTTACTATAAAAATAATAACCTTTTGTTCTGATATAATAATTACATCCAAAATAATAACATATGTGCCTCATGCGGCACTTAATGAATACATAATTACTGCATTCTCCAAATAATGATTATACGCTAAAAGTCTCGTCCTTAAGCTGCTTCCTTTATTCCTGCAAAAACTCGCATGTGATTGTGGCTATTACCACAATCTCATGTTGTGGTCGAGTGAGTCAACGGTCCTCAACCACAGTGATACACTAATTTATTTAACCATATGCAATGCAATCAAATGATGACAATTATATTCACATACATTTAATCACATTCATTTATCTACTTTAACTCTTTAATTACTTAAGTCATATACTTGCATTCATTCTTGCTAAAGCCTTGTGATTAGCTTCTATGAGCCTTGTGCTCCTTAAACTGAAAAGCTTGTTGGTTCTTAGGGCCTTGTGCCCCAACTGTGAGCCTTATGCTCGCCAGTCTGCTACGGAGCCTTGTGCTCCCACTGTGGGCCTTGTGCCCGCCAACTTATTATTATTATTCCTTCAACCTTTGGTTTATCCGTCGGTATTATCAATGTATTGATGCCTTGGTACCTAAACTTCGGTCTACCCGTTGGTCTAGTCAATTGCTTGACGCCTTGGTACCTAAACCTCTGGTCTTTTTATTAACCCATTCATAACTCATAACTTTACCACAGTATAATCATGTAAACAACATCATATGCATAATTCCAACCAAAACATGATAAACATATAAAATGCCAGACCATATGCATACAATTAAATAAAACAGCAATCACTAGTCATTAAAGACTAAACCATACGTATCATCCTCAATGAGTAAGAAATACTCACAGTAATTCTTCTAGCTTCAAGAAAGTGTTCACAGATATATTCGTTGCAATATATACATATATAATACAAGCAAATAGTGAATTAGTATAATTCACTAAAAATGCATTTTAATCATATTATAATTTCTGATCTTTAATCCTTAATATAATTTTCTATTTAAATATTATCTCCTATTTTCGCTTGAAAATTACCACGGCATATAAAATTGATCAAATTACATTTTATTACTAATATTTTATGTGGACTTTATCACGACATTTTATTGAAGCCTGCAAACATCTTTTATTAAAACAATTCTCATAATATTATTTTTATCGCTTTTGATCTCTAAATAACATAATGTCATTTGGACATTATAACGACATATAAAATGGATTAATTATAATGCCACATATTTCATGCGGGCATTATAATAGCATTGATAAATAATAACCAAAATACCAATGACATTATAAAAGCTTTAACATTAAAAGCATATATATTTATTTTTATATCAAATAAACATAATAGTTTACCAAATATAAATAATGAGCTTTATATTTCAAAACAAGTGAATAGAATAATAACCTTATAAAATCCGGGCAGAATAACGGCATTAGTATTAATAATGCCTAAAATACTTTTAAAAATATTTGCACAGCGTAACGGCGCTTTTGTAAAATAATGACTTTTTACTTGGGCATTATAACAGCGTGATTTATTAATTAAATACGCCACTTGAAATACCCTGTTAAAACACAACTTAAAAACATTTGATACTTAAAATAATAAAACCTATAAAATCACCAAAATATTAAAATAAAACTTTATTTAAAACTAAATATCATTTTCCTTATGTTTTCTTCTTTTTTTTTTTTATTATTTTTTCTATTTTCTTTTTTTTTTCTTTTTCTTTTTTTTATTTTTTTTTTTTTTTTTTTTTTTTTTTTTCTTCTTCTTCTCTTCTTATTTGAGAGAGATAGAGAAATAGAGAGGGAGAGAAAGAGAGCATGAGAGAGATTACCCACGGGAAAGAGAGCTTCCTTGATGCTTCTTCTGATCTTCTTCTACCTTTCTACTGCTGGACAGACCGAGAGAGAGATAGAGAAGGAGAAAGAGCTTGGGAGAGAAATTGAGAGAGTTTTGGGAGAGAATCGAGATATGTGATCAAAGGAAAGGATTGGACTCTATTTATACTGAAACGAACGGCCAAGATTGCGCCAAAATGATCGCATCTAATGGTTAGAACGAAGATTTGGGTAGATTTTGTAATAAAAATCAGATTTTCGAAGATTCGATGCATGAATCTGTTTCCTACAGAAGTCGATCGATCGACTTTTTTGTGGATCGATCGACACACTGTTCACCTTCAATCGATCGACTATTTATGTCGATCGATCGACATGAATAGTAAGTGGATCGATCGACAGTTTTGGTGGATCGATCGACATACTGTTCATCCAAATTTTCTTTTATTTAAATCTCTTTAATAAATTAAACCCATTATTATATTTATAGTAAATATTTAATCTTATAAACATTTATACTTAAAACTGATGAATAAAAAGATTGATGAATATTTATCTAATAAATATTCATATTTATTCTATTTATATTATTAGGTCTTAAATCTTATTTTAAGATATTTTATTTAATATCTTAAAATAAATGGTATTACAGAAAATAAATCAAACTCCAAAACCCACACTAATTCGGCCAAGAACACCATCGAAAAACGAAACTCCAAGAGACTTGCATCATTCGGCCATCATACCCCATGTAACCCTAGATTTCTCAATAATACCAAAATCAATCTCCATTTTCATTTAACATTATACCTAAAACATAAATACAATCAATAACTCATTCAAACCCTAGAATATCATAAACAGAAAATCCATAACAAAAATCTACCACTATCATTCGGTTTCTCTACCAAAACATCTCAAAGTCAAGCATCCAAGAACATATAAATCCAAAAGAGCCCTACAATACTAATAATACACAACCGGGTAGAGTTTTACAACCTACCCAAATCAACCGATTTTCTCCATCAAAATCGAACCCATAAATCTGGAATTCTAAGCCACCTAAATCGGAACTCAAAAATTAGGAAAATCTAAAACCCAAATCGATTTCAAAAGAATTCATCAATACCCATATTCAAAATCCGAATTTAAAAGCTAAATGAAAATGATCCTTACCTTCTTGTTACCCATAGCCGAACCCTCATAGATCAATCGCATCTCCTCCTCTCACTCAATATCTGCATCACTCACAATCTCAGTATCTTACTCTCAACGTGTGTGTGTGAAGAAGAGAGGAGAAGGGGAAAAATGGAGAGGGATCGAGTGCTGCTAGTGCGTGGGGAAGAAGAGAATCCAAGAGGGGGAAAGGGCGTAGGTTGCATGGAGCTAAGAGAGATGAGAGAGAAGAAAGAAATGGGAAGAGAGATAGAGGAGCGTACGTTGGGCCTGGGAGGATCCGAGAGAAAACAGGGGAAAAGAAAGAGGAAAAATAAAGGAAAAGGGGACACGTGTCGTATGTGTGGTTCCAAAAAAAGATAAAGTTATCTTCTTCCAACAAATCGGGTGTTGACACGTGGCAATGGAAGATTACATTTTATTTTAAAGCCTAAACTTTTATTAATTACATTAGGACCCCATTATATTAAAATCCTATCTTTTGATAATTAATATCTAACCCCATTTTTAAATTAAATACCTTATATCCATAAAATTAGTTATTTATTATTCTTATTCTATTATTATCTTAAACACATTTTATATCCATAATACTAATATTATCACTTAAAATCTAATTATTGGTCTCATCTAATTAATAAATATAATTTATTAATTGCTAAATGTCCTATTTATGTTTTTTGATTTTTACATTGAACAATAGACACTGATGGGCGTTCGGACGCATGTATGGACTGTCCAGACGGAAGCTTGGGATCCAACTTTTCTGACTAGGAATCTGCACAGAATCTTCTTTGAATTTCTTGAAGCACATTTCTGAAATCAAGACTCTAAAATAAATGACATCCCTGATTATGTAGCAACATTACATAAAAGTGATTTTGTCAAACAGAATACAGCCAATCACAAACTAACAAACTCCCCATTTGGCTATTCTGGAGCAAAAATTACTTGACCGGTTTAAAAATACAATTCCGGTCCAAAACAAAAAATACTCCCCATTTTTGTCTCAAAAGGACAAAGGGTAAACAGAGTAAATAAAAACAAACCCAAAGACAGTTCCAAAGTCTGAAGGAAAAAGAAAACTATAAAAAGCCGTGAGAAGAACATCTTGCTGAAAAGGGATGGGAACAGAACAAGGTTAGTCCTTTCACAAGTAAATCAGCACACGCATGTATCCAAACTTGAGAAATTAATCAGATAGCAAGTTAGAATTATGCAAACATATAGTTGAGAGACAAGAAATTAACAAGCAAAAATTTTCCTGTTGACAAAATATTTAAAATAGCCTGCTTAACTCATGCAATGCTTGTGTATGTGAAGGTTTTCTCAATAAGGTATAAAGTTCACTGATATGACGTAAAGCAACTGAATTTTCTAAACAATAGAGAAAATCAATGATAGATTAATCAAAAGTCAAACCTTATTTTACTAAGGCCTAACCACCCTCATCTGATACACTCCTCCTAGGATCCAGCACTTTTCTTTTACTTAGTCCTTTAGTGACCGTCTATTTCCGCAATGATTTGGTCACTAACTGTTTCTATAAGGACAAGTTCAAGAACAATTTATAGCATAATAAGTAGTGGATCTTTTTACTTATCCATATATATTGATTTTTTAATGTTTTTTATCACTTGGTGCTACAACCTAGAAAGAATGTTAGAATTTTTAGATTCTAGGTTCAACTAGCAAGTTGGTCAATTTGACCATCTTATCAAAAAATAAAATCTCATTCATCAAAATTTCCAGAAGCTAAAAAGTAGAGAGAAAAAAAAAATGTACCTTAGGGGAGCCTTGGATAGTGCATAAAACTTCGCATGAGAAAAGCAACTATCTAGCATAAAGAGGTAGCTAGAAAACTTAGCAAATCTCAGACTCATAATCTCAAACATATGTAAGCATAATTCATCAAAGCACAATGAATTGAGATATCAGGTTAAGAAATATGAGATAGCTAACATAATTGTAAAAGAAACAACCTGCAACCTTACCCCACAATTTTTTTTTTTTTTTTTTTAAATGTAAAACACATCATGCTTTTAGAGGAAAAGACTAAGGAACACAAAGAAGTCTAATCCTAGCATGAAAAGATATGTTTAGGACATGTCACCAACACCAATGGCTTTTCTAAGAGACTCAAACCTACTTCCATCAAGAGGTTTGGTAAGAATGTCAGCCAATTGGTTGTCAATGGGTATGAAAGAAAGAGATACTACCCGAGATTCCACAAGATTACGAATGAAGTGATGTCTGATGTCATGGTGCTTGGTACGAAAGTGTTATATAGGATTCTTGGAAATGTTGATGGCACTTGTATTGTCACAATTGATAATCATGGTATCCTGAGTGAATCAATAATCATACAATAGCGTCTTCATCCATAGCAATTGAGTGCAACAGCTTTTAGCAACAATGTATTCAGCCTCAGCAGTGGAGAGGGAAATCGAAGATTGTTTCCTACTCATCCAAGCCACGAGATTATTCCCCACATAAAAAATCCTCCCGAGGTACTTTTTCTGTCATCCGCATTGCCAGTCCAATCTGCATCAGAGTATCTTGTGACCACAAGATTTATTTCCCTGAATACCAAATGCCATGAAGAAGAGTATCATTTACATACCTGATGATACGCTTGACTGCAGTGAGGTGAGATTCTTTAGGATTTGCCTTAAATCTAGCACAAACTCCAACACTGAAAGCAATATCTGGTCAGCTAGCTGTGAGGTAGAAAAGACTTATGATCATACTTCTATAGAGAGTAGGATAAACTTGCTTGCTTGTAAGATCAACACCTATCTTGACACTAGTGCTCATGGGAGTTCGTGCATGACTCTTCCCATCTAGACCGAACAACTTGACCATATCTTTAGCATACTTGGATTGAGAGATGAATATTCCTTCAGAAGTTTGCTTGACTTGAAGCCTCAGAAAGTAGTTGAACTCACCAATCATACTCATCTCAAACTCTTGCATCATCTCCTCATAAAAATCATGAGCTTAGGAATCTAGAGTTGCTCCAAATATGATATCATTAACATAAATTTGAGCAATAAGTTTTTGATTACCTTGATTTCGGATGAAGAGAGTGCGATCAGCATGTCCCCTAGTAAACCCTTTAGCTAAAAAGTAAGTAGTTAGTCGCTCATACCATACTCGGGGAGCTTGCTTGAGGCCATATAGTGCTTTCTTCAGCTTGTAGACATGTTGAGGATGATGAGGATCTTGAAATCCTTTTGGCTGTTCTACATACACTTCTTCCTGAAGTATGCCATTTAGAAAGGCACTTTTAACATCCATCTGATATAAATTGAAACCAAGATGACAGGTGATGTGGTCTTTTGTTTACCAAAATATATCACTAATAATTAACCACTCGCAATAGAACGAATCCTTGTAGGATAAGGCTATAAAGAGGGTGTCGAACTTTAAGGACTGCAGGGGTATTGTTATCAAGTTTATGAAGATTAAAAATAACTAAAGAAAAGATTGTTGATTTTTGTTTTCTAAAAATAAATGCATAAAAGTAAAAGACATAAATTTAAATAAAGTAGGGATGAGATAAAGAATAGGGGATTGATTTCACCATTCACCGCATAACAATGGTCAATCATAAATTAACAAGAGAAATTCATACTATGCATGATATAGGGCTCGTCTCACTCGAGTAGTCAAGAAATTACCTCTAAAGAATAAGTATAATCCATCTTCGGTTGGCATGGACCGTCCACCTAACCACTAAGATACGGTACGACCCGTCTTCCCTCGGCATGGATTAGCTACGTCTTTAATAGGATACACATAATCAATGGAAAAGTATAACTCATCTTCGATTGGTACGAACTATCTACCTAAATTACACTAAATTTGGGTGTAGTACAATCCGTCTTTCCTAGGCATGGTCTATCTAACCCTCTTGATCATATGTCAATTAAAACCGTTGTATAACAATCATTCACATAACCACAGAATATGAAGGATTGAGTTCAATCAATATAAAAGATTTTCTAAGACAAGATAAGAAATTCATAATGATTGAATATAAACATTAAGATCAATTCTCATAGTTATACAACCATCATGCATATAAAAAAATCCCAAATTAAAATACAATTAAACTATTGTTACTTGGAAAGGGCTACATCAACACCCTTGTAAGAATTTAGTCACTCATCTTCATGCTGGGATGGCCTCCTGCCATGTTCTTCTCCTCTTCAACTTGTCAAGCCTCCAAGAAGAATTTTTTGTCTAAATCTAAGCACAAACACAAGCACAAGTACAAGCACACCTTCTCTTGAAGCTTAGGGGTCTATTTATAGAAACTAGGAGAGGCCTAGAAGCTCTTGGAATTCCAGAAAAAATCGTCTCTTGAGTCTTCTTGTCCAAGTATGAGATTGAAACTTCAATCCAAGTAGGAAAAGGATTTCAAATTCGTCCAAAATTGCGGTCTTTTATTGCGGGGAGATTTTTGCATAGTAAACATCCAAATTAGGGAAAAGCTATTTCAGACAATTAGCTTCCAACGCCACCAATTTCATTGAAATCCAATATTTGAGCCAAAAGCTATGACCCAAACACTGAGACATGTGCAGAATCCAAATTTGAATCTAATCCGATTTTGACTCTTATTGAAGAAATTCTGATTTAATCCTTCTCTTGATTTGATTACACTTAACCACATCATATAGGTCTTCTATTATGATTGGTTAAGCTTACCAATATCTTCTAGGTCTTCTCAAAGTGTGCTTTAAGCCCAAAATCAATGGAATTAATTGTATCTTTATTTAAAACCTGAAAACATTAAAACAACACAAAATCAAACAAATAACAATGCTAAGGAATTAACATATATAAGTTAAGGGGCTTGAATGTGCAACATTCAAAACTTATCAACAGGCAATGGAGAGTAGAATTCTGATGGATTCTAAACGGGAAACTGGAGCAAAAGTTTCATCAAAATCTACCGTTTCAATCTGAGTGTATCCCTGAACAACAATATGAGTCTTGTTTCTGATCACTGTACCATGTTCATCTTATTTATTTTTGAATATCCACTTGGTGCCAATGACATTGTGATCAGTAGGTCTGGGAACAGGAACAAGGGTCCATACATCATTTTTGGTAAACTGATGTAATTCTTAATGCATGGCAGCGATCCAACTATCATCTTGCAGAGCTTCATCAACCTTCTTCGGCTCACTTTGTGCAAGATAGCAGTTGTAGGATACTTGATTTGCTACTTCACTTGAGGGATGGATCACTTTGTTTCTCAACTGACGCCCTTCTTCAAGATTCCCAATAAGCTACTGGGAGGGATGATTAAGCTTGACCCATGACCATTTAGGAGGATTTGTGGGTTCATCCTCATCTTCAGATGTACTAGCAGAAGTCACAACAACAGGAGGATCTGGAAGAGACTCAGCAACTGAAGGAATGACATGAGTTTCTTGAGTTGAGGTAGAAGGCTTGATCATGTCAGCTGAAGGAATAGGCAGTTCTTCAGGAATGAGCTGAATTTCCTCCCCCTTGCTAGATGCCCCAACTTCTTCATCATTAATTACCACATTGATTGACTCCATCACAGTTTCTGTTCTTTTATTAAATACCCAGTAAGCACAACTGTTGGTGGAGTACCCAAAAATATTCCTTCATCACTTTTGTGATCAAATTTTCCCAAATTCTCCCTGTCTCAAAGAATATAACATTTGCTTCCAAAGATTCGGAAGTACTTGACTGTGGGCTTCTTTCCTTGCCAAATCTCATAGGGAGTCTTATTGGTTTCTGGCCTCAGATAGACTCTATTGATGATATGGCAAGCAGTGTTGACAACTTATCCCCAAAAGTGTTAAGCTAGATTCTTTGAATGGATCATCACTCAAGCCATCTCTTGAATAACCATGTTCTTCCGCTCTACAACCCCATTTTGATTTGGTTTTTGTTTTCTAAAAATAAATACATAAAAGTAAAAGACATAAATATAAAGAAGTAATGATGAGAGAAAGAATAGGGGATTGATTTCACAACTCACCGCATTACAATGGTTAATCATAAAGTAACAAGAAAAATTCATATTATGCATGATATAGGGCTTGTCTCACTCGAGTAGTCAAGAAATTACCTCTAAAGAATAAGTATAATCCATCTTCGGTTGGCACTGACCGTCCACCTAACCACCAAGATGTGGTACGACCCATTTTCCCTAGGTATGGATTAGCTACGTCTTTAATAGGATACACACAATCAATAGAATAGTATAACCCATCTTCGGTTGGTACGAACTGTTTACCTAAATTACATTAAACTAGGGTGTAGTACAATCGGTCTTCCCTAAGCATGGCCTATCTATCCCTCTTAATCATATGTCAATTAAAACCGTTGTATAACAATCATTCACATAATCACAAAAAATATGAAGGATTGAGTTCAATCAATATAAAAGACTTTCTAAGACAAGATAAGAAATTCATAATGATTGAATATAAACATTAAGATCAATTCTCACAGTTATATAACCAACATGCATATAGAAAATCTCAAATTAAAATACAATTAAACCATTGTTACTTGGAAAGAGCTACATCAACACCCTAGTAGGAATTTAGCCACTCATTATGGTGCTGGGATGACCTCCTGCCATGGTCTTCTCCTCTTCAACTTGTCAAACCTTCAAGAAGAATTTTCTGTCTAAAGCTAAGCACAAGCACCCCTTCTCTTGAAGCTTAAGGGTCTATTTATAGAGACTAAGAGAGGCATAAAAGCCCAAGGAATTCAAGAAAAATCGGAACTTAGTCTCTTAGTCCAAGTAAAAGATTGAAACTTCAATCCAAGTAGGAAAAAGATTCTAAATTCGTCCATATTTGTGGTCTTTTATTTCGGGGCAATTTTGATATTGTAAAAGTCTGAATTAGGGAAACACTATTTCTAATATATTTGTTTCATTTTGTATTAGCTTTTCAACGCCACCAATTTTATTGCAATCCGATATCAAAGCCAAAAGTTATAATTAAAATGCTAAGACATATGCAGAATCCAAATTTGAATCCAATCCGATTTTAACTCTTAGTGGAAAAATTCTGATTTAATCATTCCCTTGATTTGATTAAACTTAACCACATCATATAAGTCTTTTATTATGATTGGTTAAGCTTACCAATATCTTCTAGGTCTTCTCAAAGTGTGTTTTAAGCCCAAAATCAACGGAATTAATTGCATCTTTATTTAAAATCTAAAAACAATAAAACAACACAAAATCAAACAAATAACAATGCTAAAGAATTAACATATGCAAGTTAAGGGGCTTGAATGTGTAACATTCGACACTTATCAGCGTGTACAACGTGTAACAAAATAATATGAATGTGGAATTTAAATAACACAATTATTTTGTTAACGAAGTGAAAACTCAATTAAGAGGAAAATCACTCCGGGGCAACCAAACCTAGGAAATCCACTATTAGAAGACAAAGCTAGTACATAGACAGTAACACTCACATACCTGATGCAGCGATCGTATCTAACACTCTAACATGTAACCCAACGTGAACACCTCCCAACGAAGTCTCCTACTTGAAGGGGTCTTTTATGGATTCCTTTACCTTAGAGCTCCTCCCTAAGATAGACTTCAATAAACGAGCACAGGAACAGCACAACGGCAACGGCTTGAGAACTAATGGATCAGTACAATATCTCCTAAAATATACTCTCTAAGCTCTAAATAATTCAATACCGAATTCTATAAATAATACATGCCTAGAGGCTTCTATTTATAGGCTCAGCAGACTAAAATCGAGTCTGGAATGGATTACACTAGGAGGCATCCAGGCGGTAGCTAAGTGCGTCCAAACGGACAACTGTGCAACCGACTTTCCATAACGCGCTTCACGCAATACCATATTAGGTCCGCGTCTGGACGGTGTTTCTCTAGCATCTGGGCGATTGCACTTCTGCTGCACGCAATTTCCATAACAAGGACTGGTGTCCGAACGGTGTTGTTCGGACTTCTTGACGGTTGCAATTCTTCTCCACGTCTTGCCTTATCAAGGATAGTGTCCGGACGGTGTAGACCTGACGTCCGGAAGGTTGCAGCTATCTTCCCAAATCTGTCTCTGCAAAGAAAATCCTTTTACTTGTCAAACACTTACTGGAGTACGGACAGTATTACCACGTAGTCTGGACGGATGCACTTGAACGTTGGATTCTTCTTGAGCTTTGAAGAGCGTTCGGACATGTTGCTGAGACGTAAGGATGGATGCAAGCTTGAACAGTAGACACTGATGGGAGTCCAAGCACATGTATGGACCATCCGGACGAAAGCTTGGGATCTGACTTTTCTGGCTAGGAATCTGCACAAAATCTTCTTTGAATTTCTTGAAGCATATTTCTAAAATGAAGACTCTTAAATAAATGGCATCCTTGATTATGTAGCAACATTACATAAAAGTAATTTTGTCAAACATAATGTAGCCAATCGCAAACTAGCAATAAGCATTGTGCTTCTCCCAGTCTTTAGCCCGTTTAGTTCCTACACATGTTGTTGGCGTGTCTCCCTTAGCTTCAAGGACTTTACATAGAGGACTTTGTATGCCTCTTTTAGTCCTTCCCCATCATCATCGCTACTCTTTAAATAGTATGAGTGTGACCCCTCAGATTCTTCATGAGGTGCTACGAAGGCCAGAAACTTTTGATCCTTATCTGGGGTCTCCTCTTCTTCAAATTCACTGAGAGTAGCGTTGTAGGCTTTCCCCTTGGCCTGCTTGAGATTCCCTGCTTGAGATTCCCTCAATCTGTTTGCATGTGCCCAAAGCTGGAGCATTCAAAGCAATGGGGACCCCAAGGATCATTCTTCTTAGCTTCCTCCGGCTCACCTTCTTTAAGGACTTTTCTTAGACTTTCTGTAAACTTCTTCTTAAATTTATCATTCTTCATTAATCTACTGAAGTTCTTGGAGAGTATAACAAATGCATCCTCTTCTTCATTGTCGGAATCTTCATGAGAAGACTCTATTTCTCTTCTTGGATGTGTTGAGGACGATTGCCTTCGCCTTTCTAATTGGGGGCAGGGAATACTCATAAGTTTGAAGAGATCCTACCAATTCTTCAATCTTCATCGACTCCAGGTCCTTGCTTTCCTCAATGGTTGTCACCTTGATTTTGAAATGCTCAGGTAAAGACCTTAGAATCTTTTTTATGGGTTTTACATCAGAGAAGTTCTTCCCGAGACTCACCATCAATTTTCTCAAGTCGCTGATCCTGATGTAAAACTCATTTAATGTCTCATCTTCCAGCACCTTAATTTCTTCAAATTTTGAATTCAACATTTGGAGCTTGGCAGATTTAACAATTTTTGTGCCCTCATATGTTGTTTCCAAAATTTGCCACCCTTCTTGAGGGGATTCACAGTTTGAAATTCTAGCGAATTCAGAAGGTGAAAGAGTTTAACATAGAGCATGGAGGGATTTATCATTGGAATGCCGTGCACTGGTTTAAGCAATTGTGAGTTTAGCAGTTGTAGCCTTTAGTTTTAGTCCAACCAGATTCTAAATCTGCCAAACATCAATAGATTTTAAAAAGAAACGTATATGAGCTTTCCAATAGCCATAATTCGTGCCATCAAAGGCAGGAATGGAATTAAGAGTTTTAGACATGATAAAATAAGGAGTCAAGGATTGCACTCAGGAAATTAATCCAATAAGAGTGAACCCGCTCTGATACCAATTGAAAAAAAATAAAAACTCATAATTTAAGTGTGTGTGTGTGTGTGTGTGTGTGTGTGTGATCAATTGTGCAACAAAATATTTAAATGCAAAATTTAAAAGAGACAAATATTTTGTTGATGAAGTGGAAACTCTTATCAAGAGAAAAACCACTCAGGGGCAGCCAAACCCAAGAAATCTACTATTCAGAAGACAAAGCTAGTTACAAAACACTTGTATTCACATACCTCTGATGCAGTAGTCATACATTTAACTCTAACACATACCTATACGTGAATGCTATACCTATACGTGAACGCTTTCCAACTAGGTCTCCTACCTAAAGGGGTCTTCAATAGACTCCTTTAGCTTATGGCTCCTCCCTAAACTAGACTTCAATGGGTTGATCAAATCACACAATAAAAACCTAAGAGAGCTAGCAAATATCTTTATTTTTGCCTAAACATCCTCTCTTAGTACACAGGAGTTCAGTACCAAATTCCTAAAGAATACATGCGTAGAGACCTCTATATATAGGCTTTAGAAGACCTAATACAACTTTCATTTGGAGTTCTCTAGGCAGCGTCCAGACATAGACATTGGGCGTCCGGACGGCAAGCAGCAACCGACTTCCTTTCACGCGATTTCACACGTTTCTTCATTAATCTTCAGTCATCGAGTCTGGACAGCTTCGCCCTAGCGTCCGGACGGTTGCATGTTGTCTTCAATGTTCGCAGCCTTCAGTTTGCTGTTTAGACACCTATGCGAACAAATGCTCTCGGGAGTTGGTGTCCGCTCGGCTATCCGAATATCTATGTGAACATGAGTTCCCTGTGGTTGGTGTCTGTTGAGATGTTCGGACACTTCTTCGAACACTGATGGGCGTCCGGACACTTCCTCTGGGCCATCCAGACGATAACATAGGAACCGACTTTCTTAAGCTCTAAGTGCGTCAGAATCTTCCTTGATTTCCAGAAATTGGCTTTCTTGATATTTGTGACACTGAACTTGTCATATTAAGGCTTTCCATGTTAGGAAAATAATCTCTGAAATATTCTGAAGACTTTGAATAAATTCGGCATCCTTGTTAAAGCAGCACACTCATATAATAGTGATTTTGTCAACAAAATATAGCCAATAAACTAACATGATTCATTCAATTTTTGTGCTGATCTTATTCAAAAAATAATCTTCAAATCTTACACTTCATTTTCTCCTACTTCAAGTTTAAACTTACAAGTGAGGAGCGTTAGAATATTAATTAAATGATTAAATCAATTATTTCCTACAAGCTTAAGTTTTTGGGATTAGTGGTTGTTTAACATGATATCAAAGAATGAGTTTTAAGTTCAAATTATGTCTTCGTAATTCATCTCTCATTTGAATTAAATATTTTTTTGTTGGACCTCACTTATTGAGAGAGAGTTTGAGCTCACCCTTGAAGGAGAGTGAATATAAATTAAATAATTAAAGGTTTAACAAAAGGCAACTTTGGTGGGCGGTACTTTACATAACCTCCTATCTAGGGATTTCTATTATTGTTAACCTCCAAAATATCATTGACTTCATAATTTCCAAAACTTGATAAGGAATGTAAATACAACTCCAACCATATATTATGCCCTGGCCTTCGCATAAAGATACAGGTGGAGAGATTACTTGTCTATTGGGTCGTTATCCAATACTAAAACAGGTCAAGTTGTTAGCACTATCCACCAATCTCGGGAAACAAATTGTCATAAACGTTGAACCCTAATGGTAAAATCAAAGGAGGAGAAAAGTGCCCACAGCTTGGGAAACATCACTTTTCTAGAGCCTTAGAGCTCACGCAACTACAAAAGAGGACAAGAATGATGCTAGGCTTGCTGGAAAGGTAATGTAAGAACTTGGGTTGGGTTTAATTTCAATCAGAATTGGACCCATGAAAATTAGAAGATTATCCCCTTATATATGTCATGTTGAGAAATTTACTACATAAAATAATGTGGCTACGTTTTGTGGTGCTAAGTAATGTGGCTACATATGCTGTATTGTTTTACAATACTTAAGTCAAATCCTTTTTTTTATTATTATTATGACAATTTGGGTAACATACATTGAACGTTTGTCTTAATCACGAATAATCAAAAACTCCTAATCCTCCAATCTCAACAACGAACATCAAAATCCAAACTGAAACCTCAATTCACTTTAATAAGAAACTAATTAATTTAAACGTTATATTAAAAAAAGAAAAGAAATGTAACACTCTTTCTCACATTCGGAAGATGAGTAGTAGCCCACATGGAATGGGTGATTTATAAAGATAGTTATGAGTGCTAAGTTTTACATTGCTTAGTTACTAGGTGAAACTGGGCTTTATCAGGAATTCAAGGAAAGCTTCAAATTAACTAGCCATTTTGGGGTGATAGTGTAAATGTAGCTTACGTTTTTCCCTAGATCGCTACAACTTACCTAGACCGAGGGCCAGAAGTCATAGAACCCCTAGAGTTGAGGTCATCCTCTCCTCATCCTCCTTGCCGACTTGTCGACCTATAGCTCTCATTGCTGCTAATGATAGTCGTTGGCAAGTTCCTCTGTGATGTTAGGTAGAACTAAGATAGTCCTAACAACATATTATAGTAGCATAAACTAATAATTGAAGATTGAAAAATGAATTCAGGAATAGAGAAAATAAAAAATAGGGAAGAGAAAGATCCTAATTGCTCGAAATAAGCAAACAGAGAAATAACTCTAAAAGACTAAAATTTAATTGATGCCTCAAAATTTAATTGTTCCATTGAGTGTGTATCCCTCTTATAGGAAAAAAATAAACAAATCCTAATTGAAAAAGAAAAAACCTAATTGTTAATGGAAAAGGAAAACTAAAACACACATGCATAATAGGAAAAGGAAAACTAAAAAAACTCATGCATAACTAAAATAACACTAATATCAGTCTTTTTCTACATTAGTTTTCCCGTGTTGGAAAGAATTCATCCTCTAATTCAAATTATATTTGCCTCGATCTTTTGGATATCCAATCAATCCCTCCCATGAGTTGCATCCATTCTTCTCAAGAGCAAAACAACTTGATACCCAAAAAGAAAGACTACACAACCAGTCACCACGAAATTCCGAATAATAGCTTGAAAATTTTTTACACCATATTGAGATAATTCAATCTTCACACAGTATTGATTTATCTTCTTACATTCACGTGCCATAAAATTTTTTTTCAAAAAGGATCAAATATTTCTTTCTCTTTGAAAATAAAATTTTCCCCCACCGTGTAGGAATTAACATTAACATCAACATCTTTAGTGGGAGAATTCGGTAAAAAGTTTTCTATCCCAAGGAAATCAATAAAAATAATTTCCTCAAGACCCAAATCACATACTTCACTCTTCAAACTTTCATCAAACACATGATTTTCTCAATTTTGTTAACCTCTTTATCAGATAACAAAGCACTTACCTCTATAAAATCTTAATTATCGTCATATGAATCATAAGTTGGTGGAGAATTCCAATCCTTGAAACATTGAGAAGCATCTTCAACGTCTTTTCCATGTTGGAACTCGTCATCAACAAACTCATCTTCCTCTTCCACATGAGATGGATTTGTTAGATGGGTTTGAGGTTTGCGAACAAAAGTCAAAGCGACGAGAGTGCTAGAAAATTTTTGATGCTCAACTCTAAAGCCTAAGTCTCTATGGCGCTCATCCTGCAACGCCGTTCCCCAACCACAACAGGATTGTTATACGGGTTCTTGAAATTGGATTGTGATACAACTCCCAGTTTTGCACTGCTAGACGCCGGGTTAACTGTGCAACCCACATCTCCAAGTCTTCAATCATCACATCTTGTACGTTGCATTCGTAGTAGGGGACAACTTCTTCATTCGGAACCTGTCCATGCCAACCAAGACAACAAGCACCATTTATGAAAACTAATGAAAAATTACCCCTATATGATGCTAAGCTTTGATACCAACTAACGCCGGGCAGAACTAAGATTGTTCTGACAGCATATGATAGTAGCAAAAACTAAGAATTGAAGATTGAAAATGAAATTTAGGAGCAAAGAAAATAACAAATAGGCAAACAGAAAAATAAATCTGAAAGATTGAAATTTAGTTCATAAACTTAATTATTCCTTTGAGTGTGCATCCCTTATATAGGAAAAAACTAAACAAATCCTAATTGGAAAACGAAAAAACTAATCCTTAATGGAAAAGGAAAACCCAATCCTTATTGAAAAGAAAAATTAAAACACACATACATAGTAGGAAAAAGAAAGCCTAATCCTAATGGAAAATGAAAACTAAAACACACATGCATAAATAAAATAACACTAATGTTGGTTTTCTCTTGCATCACTCAAATAGAACTCGATTCAAGCTGCACGGTGCACTGCAATGCATAGCCACAAATACAAAGGCAAATGGGAGTGTCAAGGAGCTCATCCAATGTGTAGAGCAACATCACTATCACCACCCTCACAAAGTGCGATGTTTCAAAGCATGCCCAGCACCACTGCGGTAGCACCATGACTAGTTATGGGTGTAAGATTTGTTGGGGGCTGGAAAAAAAAAAAGAAAAAAGTTAACGTTTCCTAACAGCTAACCGTAACCGCCTAAGCCAGTTAGAGGTTATAAAACCTATAACCGCTCCCCAATAATAGCTTTTAAAAGTATAGCCTTTTGGACCTATTTTTGAGTGTTGGGTCTATCTTTTTGGGGTCACTTTGAACGTTTTTGGCCCTTTTGTTTGTCGCCTTTGTAGGGCTGTTTTGGTCTAAAATTGTGCACTCTTTAGCACTTATTAGGCCCAATAAGCTCAAGCACTTATCATACCCTTTCTCTTTTTTTCTTTTCCATTTTTTTTTTTTTGGTTGCTTAAAAAGGAGCAATTTTTAGCACTTATCTGGCCCAATAAGCTTATTATTAGGCCATTTTTTTTTTAAACCTTTCCAAGGTCTTTTTTGCCCTAAAAAGCTCAAGTTACAAAAGAACCGAATGACTAAAATGATAATAACTTGCATCCAAAGATTCAGAAAATTGCAAAAATGGCCCTACCAATAAAAAATCACACCATCAAAAAACTTATGTTTCTTGTAAAGTTAAAAAAACAAATGGGCCTTTGTATTACTGGGCCTTCATAAAGCTCCACCATTGCCTGAGCATAGAGATGAAAATTCACATAAAAAAATCCACAATTCAAGACAATCATATCTATGGTCTATACACCCCACATTCAGCATATAAATAAAAATTCAATCAATCAAACCCAACACAAACATAAACCTATCCACTTCTACTTCTATTTCCACTTAAGTGGATTGAAAGCAAGAAAGTATATTTGAGAAATTCAACCAAAAACAACAAAAAAAAGTTCAAAAAAAAATATTAAAAACACCATCAAAAGATGATAATCCAGAGTGCCATACGTGCTTTGAAACAAATCCAACACCACTTTGATTTCGTCTTCTAGCAAAATCCTGTGCAGATAACAAGAAGAAAGCTCATAAACTTAACATAATAATATCAAGGCACGAGCATGTACAAATAATAAATATGCTTGATACAACCCGTGGGCTTCATACTTGTATCACTATGAGTGTCCTCCATCTGTTATTAGATAGATAATAAATTATATTTAACAACCAACTAGCAAAGCATATTACATTCAATCTATGTAACACCCTAGATTTTAAGACAAGGTGTCTTAAATAGAATTTAAGATCTATGGCGATCAATTCACACTTTTAATTGCTTGATCAACATTATTCTGATAAATTGCATCTTTATGTGCTATCTGTTCCAAAACCTAAATATTTAAGTAAATTGATTGGAATAATAATATCTCTAATATTTTTATACGAGAATATTTTGTAGAATAATATTATTAATATATAATATTATTTTGAAATATTTATTGTACAAGATATTATTTTGATATAATATTATTTTGATATAATATTATTTTGTATAATAATATTATCAGTGTAATAATGTTATTCAAAAATTAACATTATTTATGAAACAAACTGGACTCAAAACAGGTTTAAAATTATATTCTAATGAGTTATTAAATGGTAAAGACCCGATATAAAAATATTCAAAAAATATTTTATATACAGATTAATTGAATCTGGGTGAAGGAATCTTCTGCGTAATCTCTGTGCGTCATTCCCCTTCACGTCACCCTTGCTACCCGCCTATTTTACAGACTCTCCTTCCCCTTCTGAAACTCGCACTTCTTCCTTCTTTCTCATTCCTTCCTTACTCTCTTCAATCTGAGAGACAAAAGAGACGGTGAGAGTGAAAGAGAGAATCATCCCCTTTCTCTTCCTGATTTTCTTTTCTTTCCTCCTTTTCTCTTTTCTTCCTTTTACTCTTTCTCTTCCCTTTTTCATCCGAGTCTCTAAGCAAGAGATGATCGTGGGGAGAAGGGAGAGCTAGAAAGTGAGGGAAATAGAGAAGGGAAGATGAGGGAAATTCGGAGATAAAAGGGGGAGATTAAGTGAGTCTGAGAGAGAATTTGAGAGAGCGACCTGTATCCTCCATTTCTCTTTTCCCATTCGCCTGGTTCCCTTTCTTCTCTTCTTCCTTTTCTAAGACAGAGAGGACGAGAGAAAGGGAAACCGAGATACTTGAGAGAGAGATAGCCGAGAGGGAGAGAGTGAATCAGAGAGGGAGAACTGAGAGAGGGAAACCGACGGAGGAGAAGACCTAGAACCGGAAACCGTCAAACCCGACGGACCCAGAAGAACCGGAGCTGAAACCCGACTCTCCGGCGAAACCCAGACCCGATCCTCCATGGGTCATCGCCGGTGACGGTCCCAGTAGCGGTTTCCAGCGGTTCTGGCCGGAAATCCGGCGACTTCCATGGGCGATTTTCTGGTGAATTTCCCCAGCCTTAAATTCCTGATGATTTCTTGTAATTTCTGTTTGATTTATTGTGGTTTTCTATTGTGTATTTGGATTTATTGAGTATTTGGATTGACCCGATTGTGTGTATTTTTCTGGGTAGAACCCCTGTGTGTGGATGATTGGCTTTGCCTTTGTTTTAGGTCCCCTGTCTCGACCAGCCGTGTGTGTGTGTGTGGCGTTGTTTTGACCGGCTAGGTGTACTGAGTTGTGTGTTGTTTCGGTTGTGTGGACTGGACTGCGTTTTGGGTTGTATGGGTATGTTTTGATTGGGTTTGGTTGGTTGCTAGGTGCTGGGTATTTTCCTTGATGCGTTTTGTGTACTGTGTTTTAGATAGGTTCCTTGATTAGCCGGTTTTGGGTGGTTTCTGGTGGTGTAGTATGTATATGTTATGATACAGTGTATTTGGTGTTTTTGTACCGGTTGTGTGAAGTCGTGATGGTGTTCCTGTTTTGGGTTAGGGTATCTTAGAACTATATTTTAGTATTTGGTTTTATGGTTTAATGGTGTGATGTGTAAAATTGAGGATAAATGGGTTTTAATAGAATTTGGTTAACTAATTATGTAACAGGAGAAGTGTCTCAGCTGTGATGTTGGATAAATAGTATTTTCAAAGGTTGGATCTTAAAATGAATTGCAATATGGATTTCAAAATAATCAATTAAGATTTATATAAAGTTTAAAAGTAGATTTGTGTTTTAGAGTATCGTTCTATTAGTAGATAAGGAAATAATTGGGTATGTTAGAGGATGTTAGTATTTTTGAGTAAATGATAAACACTTTATAAGGATTTTTAATATAGATATAAAAATGACAAACCAAATAGTTGGAAAAGTGAATTGATACTAATATCATATATATATGTATATATAATTATTGCAGATGATGATTTGAGAAACTGCACCAAAGAGCTGTAAGTATCTCTATACTTACTGAGAACGAAGATGGTGGATTTTTCCATAATATTGTGTTTACTGCCTTATTTAATTTGGCTGTGCATGTGAATTTACATGTTTTCTATTTTAACTAAACTGGTTAATAACAAAGCTGGTATGCAGATGGGGTGTTGATGGCTACCAGTGGAACCTTTGGCTTCCGTGAAACTTAATAAATAAACGGGTTATGACCTTTGGCTCATAGTCTGCTTGGACCTTTGGATTCCAGAAACAAACTAATAAATGTGAGAGTTGGCTAATACAGCTGGGGTGTTGATGGTATTGCCAACTGGGACCGTTGGCTCCCGTGACACGCTAATTCGGACCGTTGGTTCCTTCACGAGAGGAGTGCATAAAATTGATAATTAAGCCTTGCATTTAAAACTGTCATATTACTGTTTTATGGTTAGGTATATATTTAATATATGACTGTGATTAGCTACCACGGATTATATATTGCATATATACGTGACTATAAAACCATATTTGCATTATGTGGCATTTATTAAATAAATCAGCATTCATATTATTATTATGGGAAACAGTGGACTCACTTAGGTTGTTTTGTGTTTTTATTTCTATATATACACATTGGTGCAGGTTTATAGACAAAGATTGGAGCTCGAGTGGTCTTCAGGTTAAAGATGCATAGTTTGTATTTTGTTTGTAGTCTTCTGTGTTTATAACATTTTATGTTAACAAGATTACTAATAATTTCCATGTATTCTCTTGTGTCACTATGGACACCTGTTTCCTTGTATTTGTTATAAGTATTTTCTAATGAATGTCTAGAAGTATTTAATTTAAAAGCTCTGATGTGTTATTTAATCCAAGCCTGTTGGATAAATTATATTCCGCTACCAATTTCTAACTCTGATGTTGTAGTAATGTCACATGGAAATCGAAAATTTTTTACTTACGCCTTTTTGTAAAAGGCGGGGCGTTACAATCTAGAAAACTGAGAATTCTCTGAATCAACAACAACACAATTCTTAAAACGCAAATACAAATAACCAAATTTATCAAAAATGAATAAAAATAGTATACCATCAAATCTCATTCCAGACTTCATACATTACATATAATCACTATCCTTTTTTTTTCTTTTCCTAACTATTATTATTTGTAAACTAAAAAAAAAAAAAAAAAATTCTGAATTCATCTTTATGTTTTCTAATAAGAGGAACATGAACATGTGGCAACCATGAACATGCTAAGGTCACCTTTATCTTTATCTTTATCTTTATGGTTTATGGGTTAATTATAAAAAAAGCCCCTCAGACTATCAACCGTTTTTAAAGCTGTTCCATGAACTACCAAGTACATCACTCGAGCCCCACAAACTACTAAAAAGTACCAAAAAGACCCCTTTTATCAAAATATTCCTATAATACCCTTGCCACATGTCATATTTTCAATTAAAAATTAATAAAAATTAAAAATTAAATTAAATATATATATATATATATATTAAAAATATTTTTTAAAAAAAAGGTTAAAAAAATAGAAAAAATAAATAAATGAAGGGGTGGCTGTGTGACGACCCTATTTTTTTTTTTTTTTTTGAAAACATAAATGAGTCATCATATTGCACGACTACATGTGGCTCAACCAACATACGATACACATTCCATAACATGTACCTTGTAATCAGAGTTACATCTACGCAGCGAATAATACATAATAACATCATTAACATTGCAGAAAGCACATCTATAAACAATACTTGGTTACAGCAAAAGAGCCAATAATATGTCTATTTATTTAAGGCTTCTACATAGCCATTAAATACATACCAAAAGACTAGTTCATAAATACAAGTGGCATAGGCGACACAAGCCATAAACAAGACTACCAAAAGGCAGACAACCCATGGTACAACCATTACAACTGTCGCGTCGGGCTTCAGTCATAAGATCCCAAGCTCTATGTTACGGCGTCATCAATTAGATTCATTGATCCTGCAGTCAAAGCATCAGAGTTTGTACCGTTGTGGGGTTAACCACATCCATATAGGTGAAAGTATGAGTTCACCACCTCAGTGACAAATTACCGAGGCCTCAGTAGTATAAGACTCACTAAGAAATCTAAGCATACATCATACATGTATACAAGAGTCATCAATATCATTCTCAATCTATTATGTCCATACCACAACATCAATTACAAGTCACACCTTTCATCATGCTACTAAAAATTAATTTCATTCAATTAACATCATACAACACATGCCAGAAGCAACAACCCTGAACTTATCGTCATCGCAACTAGAAGCAACAACTCTAAACTTACGCATAGAACACCAGAATATCATCACATATGTGCTAAAGCTACAACTCTAGGCTTACCATTAATACCGCCCATAAAGCCACATACCAGCAAGGCAAACATTACACACCACCCGTAAAGTCACATACCTGTAGGGCAAACAATATACACCGCCCGTAAAGCCACATACCCGCAGGGCAAATAATACACAAGTGCTAGAACCACATACCCTAGACTTACCTTGTACACAAAGTACTAATAACAATCATTATCACAAAACTCATATTAAAGCGTCAACAACCACAACTCAATCACATTATTCTCATTCGTCCTCCTTTCGACGCATACCTCATTCATAATATAATTCCGTGTTATTCAATTCCCAACCATTCCAAACATATCAATTTCAGTCGTATCGACATTTACATATCATCATAATTCTCAATTCAATCACATATATATGTCCAACATCATGTTATCCATTCTCATAAAATTCCATGCGTATCTCTACATCATTACATTATCACATTTCTATTCACAATACAAATCTCATGCAGTTCTTCAACATCAATTCATCAATATATTTTATTTTCACAATATAGTTCATAATCACATATACCAAACATTATCATAGAATTAACATCAAATTCGACCAAACATAGCATTAAAATTAATCCAAGAACTCATGGGACTAACCCCTAGTATAGTTTCCCATGGGCTATAAACCTCACTTCGATGCACATTTAGCGTCCCTATGCTTATGCTTCATGCCATAAAACAATATACATATACTTTCTAATTTCATGAACATGCCTTTAACTCATGCTTTCAATGTAAATCCATAAACAATTAACACCTCAATTCATCAATCAACATTTGCATAACTTAAATCCCAACAATAGCAAGCAATCAAACTCTTCAAATCAATTCAAATCACACTTTCCAGTCACATATCATTTCTCATAAACATCATTGATACTTCAATATAATTGAAACTACTTAATACATCCAACATATTGTCAACATATTGTCGGTTCGATAATAAAATCATATATCATTTGCAATCTATTAAATACATAAAAGTACATTTCCTCAGTGAATAGAATACTCACCTGGTTGCACAGATATCAAGCTTCCTAGTCGACTTCTCGTAATATGCTACTATAGAAATAACAAATTGTAATTATTTAATACTCTCCTAGCACTTTACTAATATTTAACCATTAAATTACTAAAGAACTAACCCATGGAAAACTCATAGAATTCCTAGGGTTCCTCAAATACATACCTATAATATAAAACATTAAACTAATCCAAATAGCATTAACCCAAAATATTTAGTTAAGGTTAGACATTAAAACTACATCCTAATCACATACCCTTAGAAATAGACACTAACCTATAAATTATATTTACTATCTTAGCCACATCATTACTTACATGTTTAAAATAATATTAACCCATAAGAAAACCTTAGGGTTAACCTCACAAAATACCAATTAAACCAAATATCCACAATTCATATTTACTACCCATAACATAATTTAACAACTTAGGTTTTATACACTTAAGACCCCAAATTAATTTAACCTATCAATTAGGGTTTCCAAACTTAAACCCATAATTACCAAAACACTACCACAATCACAATATTGTTAACCCAATAGCATTTACTAAGGGTTAATCACATAAAAACACCATTAAAATTATATACCCAAAAGTTAGGGTTTGAGGAAACTCACCAAAATTTCCCAAACCAAAACCCGTGGTTTGGGTAGCCTCAAGTAAGTTCCAAGTAACCCATTACCTAAAGAAAACACTAGATTAAACTCAGATTTCAAGATTTTAACCCAAAATCACAAAATCATGAGTTTAGTGTTTTATCTCAAAACAATCGGTAAAAATGTAGATCTTTACGCGTAGATCACGTTTCTAAAGTCGGATTTTGAGTTTGGACAATTAGATCCTCGTGGATCGGCGTTTCAAGGTGAAAAATCGAGAGAGAGGGGGAGGAGATCCGGCAAAATGGTGAGGAAAAGGGTGTTCGGCCCCTTCTAACCCGGTTTCGTTCGGACGGGCATCAAAGGCCGTCTGGACGCGTGAGTTTATGCGGCGTTCGGCACTCCATGAAGGCCATCCGGATGCGCTCCATTTTGTGTTCGGACGCGCCGTTTCTTTTAACCCGGGCGTGCACCCATTAAAGGTCATCCAGACGTGGCTTGTCTCACGTCTGGATGCACCATTTCTTTATAATATTTATATTTATTTTGTTTTCCTAATTTCCTTTTTAATATATTTCTTGGACTTTCTATGCACGTCCTATAGAATTTTCTTGTCATCTAATTATTCTTAACCGTTTATTCACTAGATTTTACTCTTAAAACAAAATTTAAAATGCGGTTCATTACAGACTAAGCCATCAGTTCGGGCAAATTGGGAGCTACAAGACGATTTGAGAGTTGCCAACTCGTCTGAGGGTGTTGGAGAGAGTGAAGTCGAGTAGTGTAGAGGAAATTTTTAGAAAACTCAACAAAGCTCATTGGTTGATGATAGAGAAAATAAGACGGAATTGCGGGGGACAGAGGGGAAACTCAGGGAGGTAGTGCAGCGAGCCGAAGAGGGGGGTAGTGCAGCGTTTAGTGAGAAAAATTGGGGTTTGAGGAGGATGAAATGAGAGAGAGAGAGAGAGAGAGAGAGAGAGAGAGAGAGACGAGGTCATGAGGAGTCAAGAGGCAGTGCAGTGCAGGTGCTAAGGCTTTGAAAATTGAAACGATACAAGTATAAAACCCTTGAAGCAAAACAACATCGTTTTGCATATATATATATATATATATATATATATATATATATATATATATATATATATATATATATATATATATTAAAGGCAGTTAGTGGTTTTCACGAACTGCCTCTAAAGGCAGTTTTGGAAGGTTTATAACCGCTCACCTTTTCAACTCTAATATAAATATCTTCTCCATTTCAAATGAAATTGAATCATAATTTAAAGTAAATGCATAATGTTACGCATTCAGCGATGTATATATAAAGCACTTAATGTTAACAATTCTTTTTTTTAAAAAAATTAAATAATATTAAATTATATACACGGTTAAAGTGTTACATCAGTAACAATCAAATTGTGATACATGTCACTTACAATAAAAATAAAATTAAAAATTAAAAAAAAAAAAAAGAAAAAAGAAAAGAAAAAAAGAAAGAAAGAAAGAAAAGAAGCAAGAAAGAAAGAAAGAAAGAAAGAAGAAGAAGAAGAAGAAGAAGAATTTTTTAGGGGTGGCAGCACTCAGTTGTCAATATCTGGGTTTCGAAAGCAAAACCTTAACTATTAGCTTGTTTCTCAATGAAATGACTACAATGGGAACAAAAAATAAATAAATTGCGAAATGAGAAGTCAGTATGCATTTTCTTCTCTTTTCTCAATGTTTCATAGGGAAAAAAACGTGTGATAAAAATAAAAATAAATTTTTTTTTGTTTTTTAAAAAAAAAAAGAAAAAGAAAAAAAAGAATCAAGACTAACCATAAAAATATGGTGAACTGGTTTTATTAGGAGAGTGATTATAGGACTGGAATACTTCCCATTCTTGTTATTATTCTTTTTCTTTTTTCTTTTTTTCTCTTTTTTTTTTTTTTTTGTCCTAAATGTACTTGTGGGTAAAACATATATTTTAATGTAGAGGAATTAATTTACGCCACGTCACATAAAAATGGAGAGAATCCTATCAATTATTTCTCTTTTTCAAATGAAATGAAATTAGAGTATAAAATTAGTGTATTTAATGATATATATAAAATTAATTTTACCACGTCTTTTAAACAATTTAAATAATGTAAAATTCTTTACACAATTACATTGTTAAATTTAAATATAATAACAGCATATATGAAGAGTAGGATTACTCTTAATGAAATCCTATTATTCGATCTTGCTTTTCCTCCTAGTCCTCTCTTATGAAAGCATCCAATTAATGGATGTCAGTAGCCCATCATCCTTTTCTAAGCCCTTTTTTTTTTTTTTTTTTTCTTTTTTTTTTCTTCTATGCCAATAGCCCTTCATCATTCATGATGCTTTCTCGTGGGTCTCACTCACTTCGAAGCCTTAGAATGCTTAGGAAAAAAAAAAAAAAATCATGACAAGGTATAGTGATAAGAGTAATGCTATGGAACATATTTTTATATTTGTTGGGACACAATACTGCTTTAAAAATAGGCCTGTTGGGCACGATGTCGAAATCCATCAAAAATTTGAGTTTGTTTTACTTAATAATCATTGGTTTTAGGTGGAATGACAGCTCATGGTCTGACAAAGGGTATCCGAGTCTAGAAGTCATGAGATCGAGTCGCGAGATCCTCATCTCGAGGGAGGAATTGTTGGGACATAATGCTCCTTCTTGTGACCACTCTAATTAAAAATAGGCCCGTTGGGCTCGATATAAAAATTCATATAAGATTTGAGTTTCTCTCCCTTAACATCAATTAATTTTAGGTGGAACAGCTTATGGTCTGACAATCCTCCTAAAGTTGACGTAACTCTATTGATTAATTTTTTTTTTTCCTTAAACAAATTCGTAGCCATCTTGAAAAAATCTATGCCACCTTATAAAAGTTAAGAGCCTACTTAACCAATAAAAGCTAATTAACTAGATCGTCTGAGCAAATTGGAGTCATACGTCCAAGTAAGAAGTTTGTTATTTTTTATTATTTTGGTTTTTGTTTTTGACAACTTTATGTAAGAACCTTTTCCAGGAGAAAAGGATAAAAAAAAAAAATGTTGAACTATTTACAGATTTTTTGTGTAGGAGCTTTCTTTTTCTTTTTCTTTTTTCTTTTTTTTTTTTTTAATTTTTTTTTAATTTTTTTATCAGAGACTACATAAGTGTATAGTAACATCACAATATTGAATATGCGAGTAATCAATATAACAACTTAATATCTTAGTTGGGACATTACATATGGTGTATCAGAATAATCGACTTTAAAGAGTAAAAACTTCAGGAGGTTGTCTTTTAGGACTAGAGTATAAGAATGCAATACGAGAGCATAGGTTATGACTAGTTTAAGGCCAAATGAGGGTGGTTAAACCACTCCATGGCTATTAGGGATAGTTCGGACACTGAATTTGTCAATCTGGATATCAAATGTAAAACTTTAGCGATATGCTTGTTTCTCAATGAAATGATTGCAAGGAACAATTTTTTTAATTTTTTTTTTTTTGAAAAAAAAATGCAAAATGAGAAGCTTCTTTTCAGTATGCATTATCTTCTCTCAATGTTTCATTGGAAAAACAAACTTGTGACAAATAATAATAATAATAATAATAGAGAATCAATACTAACCATAAAAATAGGGTGAATTGGTTTTACTCCAATTCTTAGAAATTTTGCAATGAGTGTGTTGAGGGGAAAGAATAACGGAGGAAAAGGCACTTAAACCTGCCTTTCATGTGGGAAAGAATGAGCAAAAGTTTGAAAACAAACTTGTCAAAAAAAGAAGAAAGAGATCTTGAACAATTTCTAGTTTAATGTATCCATATTATTTATCATGTACAATTCATTAAAACTCCACAATTATTTTTACATTAAATAATTAAAATTTTGTTATCAATATTATTATTTTTAAATATAAAATTAAATATCATAAATAATAAGATTATAAATGTTGAGTTAAAAAAAGTCGTAATATTGAGATGGTAAATTTTCATAATCTAATTTAAAAATAATGATTAAGATTTTTGTAGAAGATCCTAATTCAATTTAAAATGCATACCATTCTTAGTTTGAGAAAATAACAAAAAAGAATTAATTCTCAATATGATTCTTGGAAAAATGATCCTTCATCAATTAGGTGGACTTCTGATATGGTGTTCATATGCGAATAGAGGCTTTGCTTCACCACGGGGGAGCCTAATTAATCCTTCCAGACTCAACGGTGGTTACAACTAGAGATGGCTTGCAATTTATTTTCTCATGTCGTGTTCGGGTCGTGCCAATTTATAAATATAAAATTATAAAGGTTAATCCTAATCTGACATATTTAATCCCTCAATTCTAATCCGTTAATTTCAGGTTGAGTTTACGAGTCATATAAAAATTGTCAGTCTTAAATATTAGGGGTGAAAAGGCGGTTAAGGTTAGTGGTTATTGGCTAAAACCGCTAACCGCAACCGCTTAGCGGTTATAAAAAATTAGCAAAGCGCCTACGCCAACCGCCTAGGCGGTTATGAAATAACCGACGGTTGGCGGTTATAAACTTGAAAGCGGCAACCGGTTCTTTTTTCTTTTTCTGACCATTTTGCTGTTGGTGCCCAATGCCGATCAAACAACAAAGATTCAGATCGTCAACCACAAAGATTCAGATCTAAGACCTAGAATAACAAATCAATGGATAAATATTCAGATTTAAGACCTAGAATAACAAATCAAGGCACTGTTAGTATTTTGGCCTCATTCTGTGTTTGGACAAAATCACTTTGTGTGTGTAAAGATGCTGTAAACAGAGATTCCATTATTCAGAGCACTCTCAAAAGACTTAGCTCTGCGAAGATTTCGGTTCCCTGTCAGCTGTCCCGACGATCGACCCATCCCGTCCGGACGGCCATCTGACCACTGTTCTATCCGTCCGGACGACGTACCATACTGTCCGGACACCAGTTAGACCAAGCATCATTCGTCCGGACGACGTGCAGTTTCGTCCGGATCCTCCACTGTGTCGAGAAGTTTCTATCCAGCTTGCATCCGTCCGGACGTCTCAGTTGTAATGTTCAAGACATTTTGTAATAACTAAAACGCAAAATTTGGGTAAATAATTAATTTAAGTTAAATTAGCGTCTTTAAAATGCAAGAGAATATTTTTAGGTCCAAAGAAAAGAAATTACAAAGATAAAATAATAATAATAATAATAAATAAATAAATAACAAAAATAAATAAAAGAATTTAAAAAAAAAAAATGGACAAACAAGGCCGCACGGCCTTTTGCTCAAAAGGCCATTCAGCCATTTGAGCAAATGGCCGTTGGCCATTTAAGTTATGATGGACCTGATGGGTTTGGTAATCTTGTGGTGAGTTTTCCTCAAACCCTAACTCTTAGTTATTTGATTTTAGTTGTGTTTTAGGGTATTAAACCTTAGTAAATGCTATGGGTTAATGATGTTGTGATTATGGTAGTGTTTTATAATTATGGGTTAGGCTTGGGAAGTCTTAATTTGATGGGTTAAATTAAATTGGGGTTTTGAAGTGTTTAAAACATAGATTGAGAATTAATGGATTAATTGCATTGGAAGTGTTAAATAATTTCAAATCATCTATGACTTTCACAAAAAAAAGAAAAAAGAAAAAAAAGAAGGCATTTATGGGATTAGGTCCTAAAAATAATAATTTATATAAATTGAAAATTTTAATCGCAAATTGAGGAATATTTTCATGTATAGGTTTAGGTAATTAGTAGGAAATTTATGTCGTAGCCTTTGAGTTATTCAAAGTGCTAATTGTTATAGTTGTTGGTTAAAAGCTAAATGGTGCATTGTGTTATAATTATAGCGGCACTTTGAGGGTCAAACCTAGGATTGTTGGAATCAAGATTACGAGTAATCCAAGGTGAGTATTCTACTCACTGAGAAGTATTATTTTCATATATGATGAATTGTAAAATGTATGGTGTTTTACAAACCTGAACCGACTGTATGATGATTATAATCTGTTTTGGATGCTTTGAGTACTTTTGAGTATATTGAAATTATGATGATGTTTTGAAATATGAATATGATATGTGGTTTTAGAGCAAGTATAAGTTGGAAATTTAAGTTATGAAAATTGTCTAAGAAATGACATGTAGAACTGTTTATGTTTTATAAAGAAAGCATGTGTTAAAAGCATAATTATGAAATTAAATGTATAGTATTTAAGCATGAGCATTGAGCATGAAACATGAACGCATAAACAAACTATTAGGGGGATCTATGCCCCATAGGCATGAACTAGAAGGGGGACATACGCCCCAGGGGGATCTACACCCCAAACGCATGAACTAGAAGGGGGACATACGCCCCAGGGGGATCTACGCCCCAAACGCATGAACTAGTGGGGGATATACGCCCCTTACGTATGAACTAGTGGGGGGACATATGCCCCATACGAACACACGCATGAACTATGGGGGGACCGACGCCCCAGGGGGATTTACGCCCCATACGAACGTACACATGAACTAGTATTAGGAGATTTACGCCCCTTAGGAACATACGCATGAACTAGTATTGGGGGGACCAATGCCCAATAGGAATACAACAGAAACTTACATGAGCATGTATAGCATTGTTTTCATGAGTGTGATGTTTTTATACTATGAGTAGTTTTGCTAGACGTATTAGTATGCATAAGAGTCTCAATGGAAAAGAACTTATGTATATTTCTATCGGATGGTTGCATGACTTAAATGCTATTATTTTCTAAGTCTCATTGAATCAAAAGTATTACAGTAGGTGAGGATGTATGTAGATGTTTCCAACAATGGAACTTTTACGTATATGCTCAGCTGCGTAGTATGTTTTAAATGTTTTCTATTAGTCGGTGTTTGCTGTATCAGCTATGGGAGTTTTGAAACAAAAGTTTATAAATTGATAGCTGTTATAGTGTACGCGAGACTAAAATAAGAAAAGTTGGTTCTTTGCAAAAACTCAGTGAATAGTATACCTCTGAGGTCTTAGTGTATTTATTTATGCTAAGATGGTGGGCTAATAATTCCACCTATACGGATGTGGCAAACCCCCACAACCGTATAGATGATGCTACTTTGGCTGCAGGTACTCTAGAGTTAGATGACGATCCAATAGCGTCATACCTGGGATATTACGACTGAGACTCACCGCGACAGTTGTAATGGGTTGGACTATGGTGTCCTCCCATTTTGGTATATTTTGTATATGGCTTGTGACGTGAGTGTCACGTATTCTTTTGTATAAGCCATTCTTTTGTTATATGATGTAAGGATGTTAAGCCTTAAACAAATAGATATGTGTATGGCTCTTTTGTTAAATCAACAGGTTACGTTTTAGTTGTATTATTCCGCTGAAATTATGATGGTGTTATTATGTTTTCTGCTGTTAGGTATAACTTTGATTATCAGGTATATGTTATGGGGCATGTGCCATATGTTGGCTGAGCGACAAATAGTCGTGCCACTGTGACGACTTGTCTATTGTTTGTAAAAAAAAAAAAAAAAAAAAAAAAAAAAAAAAAAAAAAAAAAAAACGGGTTGTCACAGTTAATGGTATCAGAGCGGTTAGCTCTAGGGTAGTTAGAAAAGTGGATAAGCGGAAACTTAGGGTTGTGTTAGAGTCTAAGAGTAATGAAAGAGCCTTAGGATCCAAAAAAAAAAAAATTTAATACAAATAAAATAAAATTTAGGACTCTTATATGCATTTTATGGACATTATGATGTGTTTAATATTCTTAGCACGATGTGGCTTATGTGGACATTTCATTGTGCAGACAAGAATATGTCGCCTAGGCAACGTAAGCCTCCACGTCGCTATAGAGATGAAGAATCGGTACATAGAAGTGGTGGTGATGCACCTCCACCTCCACCTCCACCTCCACCTCCACCTCCACCTCCACCTCCTCCTCCACCTCCTTCGCCTCCTCCCCCACCCATGCCAGATTTGGGGCAATTCGTGGCAGCTTTGATTGCTGCCATACCGAGGCAAGTAGAGAATGTTGATGCCATTGGTCGTTCCTCCATCGCTTTCTTTAAACACAATCCCCCTGTGTTTAATGGGAGTGAGGGACCACTTGAAGCTGATGAATGGATCACATCTTTTGAAGACCTAGCTGATACACTCAGTTGCACAGAAGATCAGAGAATCAATTACGCTGGGTTGTCACTCAAGTGTGAAGCCCGTCACTGGTGGAAGGCTACAAAAATTCTGCTCACAGAGGAGTTGGGTCGCGGAGTTCCTATTCCCTGGGAACGCTTCAAGAAGGAATTTAATGATCGCTTTTTTCCTCGGGCACAGCGGCAGCAATGTGCGCGAGAATTTCAAGATCTGAAGTAAGGGGCTATGACCGTTGAACAATATTCGGCAGAGTTCCTTAAACTTTCGAGGTATGCTCCACGCCTCATCCCCGATGAAGAGACCAAGATAGAGAGGTTTCGCGACGGCTTGTCACCACGAATCCTTGATAGGGTCATTTGCTTCAAGGTGACCGACTATGCCGATATGGTGCACATTGCCACCATGGCTGAGAGGGGAATTAAAAATGCGGTTGCCGACTTTGTGAATAGGAAGCGGTCAACGTCTACGGGAACACTCTCTTCGCCACCATCCAAGAGACATGCTACAAGTAGTAGCGCTGGGTCTATTGGGAGTAGGGGCACTTCAGTTAGTCAAAGTAATAGCAATTTCCCACGATGCAACAAGTGTGGAAGGCTGCATACTGGGGAGTGCCGAATGGGAACGGGGGTATGCTTCAAGTGTGGCAAGATCGGCCACTTTATAAGGGAATGTCCACAAGCAAGTATGGAAAGGGGACAAGGGTCGCAGACAAGCATCAATCAGCCAAGGCAGACAACTCCCGCAAGGGTGTTTGCACTCACACCAGACAATGTCCTTGCTGAGGAGAATACTACCGACGTAGTCACAGGTACAATTCCTTTGTTTGGTAGTGTTGCTTGTGTGTTGTTTGATTCGGGTGCTACGCACTCGTTTATCTCCTTATCATTTGTGAAGTTGTGTAGATTGAGTACTGAGCCATTAGAACAGAATATATGCGTGGCCACCCTTGTTGGCGACACTTTTACTTGTAAAAAATGTGTGGACAACTGTCCTATTGTAATTGGAGGGAGAACCTTGCCAATAAAGCTAGCAGTATTCAGCATGTTGGGCTTCGATGTCATTCTTGGCATGGATTGGCTATCGAAGTACAAAGCTAACATTGATTGCCATAGGAAGGAAGTCACATTCCAACCTCATGGTATGGAAGAGTTCAAGTTCCAAGGGTCTAGAGTGCAAGCGACTCCGTCACTTGTCTCTGCTGTCAAAGCAATCAAGAGTATCAGAGAGGGTGCACAAGCTTATTTGGCCTATGTTCAAGCCAAGCCTGAAATTAGGGTGAAATTGGAAGACATTCGGGTGGTATGCAACTATCCGGATGTTTTTTCTGAAATCACAGGACTACTTCCTGATCGAGAAGTTGAGTTCTCTATCGACCTGATACCGGGAACTCAGCCTATCCACAAGCCACCTTATCGGATGGCTCCGACTGAGTTGAGAGAATTAAAAGAACAGCTTCAAGAGTTGCTTGATCGGGGTTTCATTCGGCCTAGTGTATCTCCGTGGGGAGCGCCGGTTTTGTTTGTGAAGAAAAAGGATGGGTCTATGCGGATGTGCATAGATTACCGCGAGTTGAACAGGGTGACAGTTAAAAATAAATATCCCTTACCAAGGATCGACGACTTGTTCAATCAACTCAAGGGAGCTTCGGTATTTTCAAAGATAGATCTACTTTCGGGGTACCATCAGCTCAAGGTACAGGAAGAAGACATTCCAAAGACAGCAATTCGAACACAGTATGGCCATTACGAGTTCTTGGTGATGCCATTCGGATTAACAAATGCACCGTCAGTGTTTATGGACCTGATGAATCGAGTATTCCATGAGTACTTGGATTCTTTTGTGGTAGTTTTCATTGATGACATATTAGTTTACTCGACTAATCAGGTCGAACATGAAGTACACCTGAAGACGGTAATGGAGAAGCTAAGAGAAAAGAAGTTGTTTGCTAAATTGAAGAAGTGCAAGTTTTGGCTTGAAGAAGTGTCATTCTTGGGTCATGTTGTGAGCAAGAATGGACTTGCAGTGGATCCAGCAAAAGTGCAAGCTGTAGTTGAGTGGGAACGACCTACAAGTGTGCGGGAGATCCGTAGCTTCTTGGGCCTTGCAGGTTATTACAGGAGATTTATTGAGGGTTTTTCTTCATTGTCAGGGCCACTCACTGCCCTCACAAAGAAGAATGCTCCATTTGTTTGGAGTGATAAATGCGAAGCAAGTTTCCAAGAGCTGAAGCGTAGACTAGTTACAGCACCTGTGCTTACACTGCCTATGGAGTCTGTTGGGTATATCGTGTATACAGATGCATCCAGGAAAGGATTAGGATGCGTGCTTATGCAACAGGGCCGAGTGGTAGCCTATGCCTCAAGACAGCTAAAAGAACATGAGAAGAACTACCCTACTCATTACTTGGAGTTAGCAGCAATTGTCTATGCACTGAAAATATGGAGGCACTACCTCTATGGTGAAGAGTGCGAAATTCACACTGATCACCAGAGTCTCAAGTACATTTTCACTCAAAGAGACTTAAACATGAGGCAGCGCAAATGGCTTGAAGTGTTGAAAGATTACAACAGCAAGATGTTCTATCATCTTGCTAAAGCTAATGTAGTTGCAGACGCGTTGAGCAGAAAATCTCATGATGATGAGACTAATTCTGAGGAGCTTATGGACCAACTGTCACAACAATTCGCCTTGGTACAGATTGATAAGGTAATGACAGGTGGTCCTCCTATTATGGCAGCACTCGTAGTACAATCGCATAGTTTGGACAGAATCAAACTCGCGCAAGAAGATGATCTTGAGCTGCAGGATCTCATTGATAGGACTCGCCGTGATGAAGCAACGGGGTTCTATCTCACAGGTGAGGGAATATTGAAGACAAGTAGTGGGAGGACAGTTATCCCTAATGATGCTGAGTTGAGAAAAGACATCCTTGATGAAGCTCATCAGACACGATATACGGTACACCCGGGCAATAACAAGATGTACCAGGATCTGAAAAAGAAGTTTTGGTGGTGTGGCATGAAAAGGGATATTGCTGTATAAGTTGCACAATGTCATTCCTGCCAGCTTGTGAAAGCAGAACATCAGAGACCTGCAGGGTTACTTAAGCCACTTGAAGTGCCTACGTGGAAATGGGACCAAATTGCTATGGATTTTGTTGTTGGTCTTCCAAAGGCACCAAGCGGACAAGATACTATATGGGTCATTGTTGACAGATTGACGAGGTGTGCCCATTTTCTCCCCATCAAAGTTACAGACTCAATGGACAAGCTAGCAAAGTTATATGTGCGGGAGATTGTTAGGCTGCATGGGGTGCCTATCTCCATTGTGTCGGATTGTGATCCACGGTTCACTTCAAGATTTTGGGAGAAATTGCAGAGTGCTATGGGGACTAAGCTGAATTTTAGCACAGCTTACCATCCGCAAACCGACGGCCAATCCGAGAGAACCATTCAAACTCTCGAAGATATGCTTAGGTTGTGTGTGTTGGACTTTAAAGGGAGTTGGATACGTTATTTGCCAATAGTTGAATTTGCTTATAATAATAGTTTTCAGGCGACTATTGGCATGGCACCGTACGAGGCATTGTATGGGCGCAAGTGTCGATCACCATTGTATTGGGATGAAGTCGGCGAGAGACAGCTATTGGGGCCTGAGTTGGTACAAGAAACGAAGGAAAAGATTGAACTCATTCGAAAGCGTATGCTCACCGCTCAAAGTCAACAAAAAAGCTATGCGGATAAGCATCGCCGTGAGCTCGAGTTTGCAGTTGGGGACCTTGTATATCTCAAGGTGTCACCAATGCGAAATGTGTATCGCTTTGGCAACAAAGGCAAGCTCAGTCCAAGGTATGTTGGACCATTCCAAGTGTTAAAAAGAGTGAGCCCACTAGCATACAAGATCGAAATGCCTCCTAATTTGGCGGGCGTTCACGATGTTTTTCACGTCTCTCAGCTGCGGAAGTGTGTTCACGATCCATCACAGGTGATTAGTCACGAACCTCTTGATATTCAACCAAACTTGACATATGAAGAGTTGCCTGTGCAAATTCTGGATCACAAAGAGCACCAGTTGAGAACCAAGTCCATCCCTCTTGTGAAAGTTCTATGGAGAAATCACGGCGTTGAGGAAGCCTCATGGGAGCTTGAGCAGCAAATGCGGGATAGATATCCCCACCTGTTCGAGTGAACCCAGGTATGGCCATTCGATTCATACCGATTACGTATTAATCCATAATGAAAATACATGTTTGCGTTCATCAAGCGGATAAATGTCCAAATTTCGAGGACGAAATTTTTATAAGGAGGGAGGGATGTAATGTTCAAGACATTTTGTAATAACTAAAACGCAAAATTTGGGTAAATAATTAATTTAAGTTAAATTAGCGTCTTTAAAATGCAAGAGAATATTTTTAGGTCCAAAGAAAAGAAATTACAAAGATAAAATAATAATAATAATAATAAATAAATAACAAAAATAAATAAATAAAAGAATTTTTTTTAAAAAAAAGGACAAACAAGGCCACACGGCCTTTTGCTCAAAAGGCCATTCGGCCATTTGAGCAAATGGCCGTTGGCCATTTAAGTTATGAAGGACCTGATGGTCCTTCATTTAAAAAAAAAAAAAAAAAAAAAAAAATTAAGTGTGAGGCGCATGTGCGCCTCACCTAAACATAAAGGAAAGATGCAGTGACTCCCTCTTTCCTGTATGACCCGAGAGAAAAGCAAGAAAAAACAGAAGAGGGATTTCCTTAAGATTTTTCACACAAAAACTTTGATTCACGAAGATCCAATGGTCCGATCTTCGATCCGTCTTTGGATACGAGATCCTTAATTGCACTCGGATCTACGTTCCTACCGTTCACTTTGAGGTAAAACACTAAACTCATGGTTTTGTGATTTTTGCGTAAAATCCTATAAATGAGTTTAATCCTCTATGTTCTTTAGGTATTTGGGCTTGTTGGGACTTGCTTGAGGCTACCCATACCTTGAGTTTTGGGTTTGGTAATCTTGTGGTGAGTTTTCCTCAAACCCTAACTCTTAGTTATTTGATTTTAGTTGTGTTTTAGGATATTAAACCTTAGTAAATGCTATGGGTTAATGATGTTGTGATTATGGTAGTGTTTTATAATTATGGGTTAGGTTTGGGAAGTCTTAATTTGATGGGTTAAATTAAATTGGGGTTTTGAAGTGTTTAAAACATAGATTGAGAATTAATGGATTAATTGCATTGGAAGTGTTAAATAATTTCAAATCATCTATGACTTTCACAAAAAAAAAAAAAAAAAAAAAAAAAAAAAAAAAAAAAAAGGCATTTATGGGATTAGGTCCTAAAAATAATAATTTATATAAATTGAAAATTTTAATCGCAAATTGAGGAATATTTTCATGTATAGGTTTAGGTAATTAGTAGGAAATTTATGTCGTAGCCGTTGAGTTATTCAAAGTGCTAATTGTTATAGTTGTTGGTTAAAAGCTAAATGATGCATTGTGTTATAATTATAGCGGCACTTTGAGGGTCAAACCTAGGATTGTTGGAATCAAGATTACGAGTAATCCAAGGTGAGTATTCTACTCACTGAGAAGTATAATTTTCATATATGATGAATTGTAAAATGTATAGTGTTTTACAAACCTGAACCGACTGTATGATGATTATAATCTGTTTTGGATGCTTTGAGTACTTTTGAGTATATTGAAATTATGATGATGTTTTGAAATATGACTATGATATGTGGTTTTAGAGCAAGTATAAGTTGGAAATTTAACTTATGAAAATTGTCTAAGAAATGACATGTAGAACTGTTTATGTTTTATAAAGAAAGCATGTGTTAAAACTATGATTATGAAATTAAATGTATAGTATTTAAGCATGAGCATTGAGCATGAAACATGAACGCATAAACAAACTATTAGGGGGATCTATGCCCCATAGGCATGAACTAGAAGGGGGACATACGCCCCAGGGGGATCTACGCCCCAAACGCATGAACTAGAAGAGGGACATACGCCCCAGGGGGATCTATGCCCCAAACGCATGAACTAGTGGGGGATATACGCCCCAGGGGGATCTACGCCCCAAACGCATGAACTAGTGGGGGATATACGCCCCTTACGTATGAACTAGTGGGGGGACATACGCCCCATACGAACACACGCATGAACTATGGGGGGACCGACGCCCCAGGGGGATTTACGCCCCACACGAACGTACACATGAACTAGTATTGGGAGATTTACGCCCCTTAGGAACATACGCATGAACTAGTATTGGGGGGAACAATGCCCAATAGGAATACAACAGAAAATTACATGAGCATGTATAGCATTGTTTTCATGAGTGTGATGTTTTTATACTATGAGTAGTTTTGCTAGACGTATTAGTATGCATAAGAGTCTCAATGGAAAAGAACTTATGTATATTTCTATCGGATGGTTGCATGACTTAAATGCTATTATTTTCTAAGTCTCATTGAATCAAAAGTATTACAGTAGGTGAGGATGTATGTAGATGTTTCCAACAATGGAACTTTTATGTATATGCTCAGCTGCGTAGTATGTTTTAAATGTTTTCTATTAGTCGGTGTTTGCTGTATCAGTTATGGGAGTTTTGAAACAAAAGTTTATAAATTGATAGTTGTTATAGTGTACGCGAGACTAAAATAAGAAAAGTTGGTTCTTTGCTAAAACTCAGTGAATAGTATACCTCTGAGGTCTCAGTGTATTTATTTATGCTAAGATGGTGGGCTCATAATTCCACCTATACGGATGTGGCAAACCCCCACAATCGTATAGATGATGCTACTTTGGCTGCAGGTACTCTAGAGTTAGATGACGATCCAATAGCGTCATACCTGGGATATTACAACTGAGACTCACCGCGACAGTTGTAATGGGTTGGACTATGGTGTCCTCCCTTTTTGGTATATTTTGTATATGGCTTGTGACGTGAGTGTCACGTATTCTTTTGTATAAGCCATTCTTTTGTTATATGATGTAAGGATGTTAAGCCTTAAACAAATAAATATGTGTATGGCTCTTTTGTTAAATCAACAGGTTACGTTTTAGTTGTATTATTTCGCTGAAATTATGATGGTGTTATTATGTTTTCTGCTGTTAGGTATAACTTTGATTATCAGGTATATGTTATGGGGCATGTGCCATATGTTGGTTGAGCGACAAATAGTCGTGCCACTGTGACGACTTGTCTATTGTTTGTAAAAAAAAAAAAAAAAAAAAAAAATGGGTTGTCACATCAGTAGCCTGTCCGGATGCCTCTCAGTACTCGACCAGTCTCAGATTCTTTCCAGGTTCCGATAAAGGAAAGATCGTTCAACCTTCCGGACGATGTGGTATCCCGTTCGGACGCTCGTCTCCTTAAGGCAAGAATCACAATTCAATTATCACCGTCCGAGCGTCAGTCAGCCTTGGTCCGGACGCGCGTGCATCTAATATGGAAATTGCCGATTCGACTTCAACCGTCTGGACGACTGCCTCTCATGGTCCGGACGCGCACATAGCAGATATGGAAATTGCGTGTTGAAGTTTAACCGTCCGGACGCTCATCCCCTATGGTCCGAACGCGCGAAGCCTTATAAGAAAATTACTTGCAACGGACGTGCGACTGTCCGGACGATGTGTCATCCCGTCCGGACGCAGCTCTTAAGCAGGAAAGATTTCTCAGCGAAATTTTTGAAAAATCCTGTCGCACAGTTGTCCATCTGGATGGCCATGACCACCATCCGGACGGCGCCCAGCAAAATTTTTCCTGACGCTCATTTGAGCCCCCAGCCTATAAATAGAGGCCCCTGGGCAGTGAGAACTGCAAGAATTCGGTATTGAATTCCACAACTGCTCAGAGACGTGATTTTTCCTCTGAAGCCATTGCAAGTGTGCTGTTGCTGTGCTACATCTGAAGTCTATCTTAAGAGTTGGCCCTAAGGTAAAGGATTCCATTGAAGACCCCTTCAGGTAGGAGACCTGGTTGGGAAGAGTTCGTGTTGGGTTACACGTCAGAGAGCAAGGTATGACCACTGCATCGGGTATATGTGAGTGTTACTATCTTGTATCTAGCTTTGTCTTCTGAATAATGGAATTCCTGGGTTTGGCTGCCTCGGAGTGGTTTTTCTCTTGATTGAGTTTCCACTTCGTCAACAAAAATCTCTGCGTCATTTACTTTCCACTGTGCTTAATTTTTGTTGACACTTTGTGCACACACTTGCCTTTTGTTTAGAAGTCAATTTCAATTTTCAGGCACAAATATTCAGATCTAAGAAGCAATAAACGACAACATGTTCGTAGGAGCTCAGATCTCACCGAAGGCGGTGTTGATGAGCTTCATGCCGACCTGGTTCGTGGCTACTGGCTACATCGCCAAACACTGCATATCGGACCATCAGTGAAGGTGACATAGGATGGCTTCGTTCTGTCACCCTAGTCATTGGCAATGATCTCGTCGATTACACAATCCTGTTATAGAGAGAGAAAGATGAGAGCAAACTGAGAGAGTGAGAATCAAGAGAGAGGGGACTCAGGGGAGGGTGCGACGCTTTGGCAGTGAGAGAGTTAAAGATGTTTAGGTTTAAAAGTTAAAACCCTATACAACCAAAACGACGCTGTTTTGGTCGTAGGACCAAAGCTGCATCATTTTATATAGAAATAATAATATATATATATATATATATATATATATATATATATATAATAAAAGGCGGTTAGCGGTTTTTAAAGCAATTTTAACGGTTTTACGGTTGTACGGTTAGCGGTTAGCGGACAGTTATTTCACACCTACTAAATATTGCGTGTCAAGTTCGGGTCATGTCAATGCATCAAGCATGGGTATAAGACTATATGTGTTAACCTTAACTTGACTAATTTAATTAAACGGATCAGACCTTTTAACCTTAACCAAAGGCAAAACTAAAATTTTAGGATGGCCCAATTAGGGGTGGTTTCACCCCTAATCTTAATCCACTAATTTTGTTAATACCATTTTCGGTATGTTGTGAGCTGTACGTTCTTCAATATTCTTTGCGTCCCTTGAACTTGTGATCGCTGCAAAAACTAACACCGTTATGTGAAAGCACCGGGATTGCCGGTGGATCTCACTCCGCTGCTTACATAAGTTTATGAGTGTGAAGTTCGTAAGAGCATGATAATTCAAACTTGGGTTTATATGCTACGAGGTAGAGGTAAAAACCTACATTAGGGCTTCACACTCCCATCTTTACCTAGGAGCGCTGTCAGAGATAGGCTTAGTCTTTGAATCGTTCTTCTACTCAAATTGGGACTCTTTCCTTACTTATCTTAGAATAAGATTCTAGGCGGATTATTCGGGATGGAATCTGGTCCCAAATTTGCTAGAAGTAGAAGTGATCCGAAATTTCTCATGGCTTCTAGGGACCCAAACTCCATACCCAAGAACTATTGCTTTGCAGGCTTAGAGCCTGTGATCCTTGGTGGGCTAGTGTGAATTTAGAGGCCCATAATCTGCTGGCTAGGCCAGGCTGGCCGGCCGGAGTAGATTTATTATAAAGTATCAGATTCGAATCAACTGTGTAAATAATGTAAAAAATTGCCGCCCACCCTAATATATCTCAATCATGAAATTGAAGCAGCAGAGCACGTGAAACTTTTGGATCAGTGTTCGTACCAATTGGTTTTATACTTTATCGAATGGGGTCACAACCTTTGTCCTTAATTTACTCGGCTTTTTCCAGAATCTGTTTAAAGAAGGAAAAGAAGAGAAAGTTATGATACTACATTGGAAATTAGAGCAAGACTACAAAATAAAGGAAATGGAGTTTAACAAGGGATAAACGTAAAATTAGTAGGTTTTGACAAAAAGCTATCTGAATTTTTTTTTAAAAAGTTTCTAAAATTGTGATTAATAATAAAAAATTATTAATATTAATTACTTACATCATAATTAGTATTGATATAACACATACGAATTCTGTCAACTTTTCTAATGACAATCAACAGGAATCTATTTGTATTTTTTTTTTAACTTCTCTCGAGAAGTGTTTAATCACTTTTTATTTAAAACTCAAAGAATTATTTGTCAAAATCCTAAACAAGGTAAGCCAGTTTTGCATTTATCCCCATTTAACAAGGGAGATCGAGACAAATTGTTGCGAGTCAGTGAGTCACGTGACACATGTAATCGTCTCAAAGAATGTCATGATAAAATTTCTTTTATATTAAAGGGCAGCGTGGAAGCTGCAGGCGCGAGGGTGATTAAGAGCGGGGTGGTACGGGGTCTTGCAATTCTTGCACGTTCTCAGGGTAAATTGGTCATTCGGTTTCGCCGAGCATCGGAGTGCGTGGATCGGCGACGACTCAACGCTCATCTTCGACATTCGTATTCACCGGAATAGAGGAACAACCGGTGGGATTTGAGAGGAGAATACCAACCGCGCGAGCCTGTGAACGAGGAATAGCTAGAGCCATGCATGGGTCTTTGACATTGTATTATGTATATATCCTTTGACTCATATATATATATTTTCATTTTTTTCTTTTCTCGAAATTCATGAAATATATATATATTTGACATTGTATTGACAAGCTCTATATATATATACACCCTATTTTCAAACTCTCTCTCACTCCCTGGCTTTTGGACAGAAAGTATTGAAGTAGTACAAACTTTTTCCTCGTTTTGACACAACCATGTCTATCTTCCACCCAAACAGACCTTGGCGTTTCACTTCCTCTACTCCAGGTTCCATCTCTTTCTCTCTGGACTTTTGTTGGTTCCTTGTTTTTAGGACTATGCAAAACGTTCTTCAATTGTGTTTTCTTGTTTTTATGATGAATTAATAATTGCTATCTAAATGAAAGGAATATAGATGTAGACAAACGAAGTGTTACCGCTGTATTTGCTGTGGTGGACCGTTGTGGGCAAAATTTGTTTCTTTTACTTCGCAGATACTGTAAAAAAGGCAGTTTAGGGAAAATCAGTTTAAATAGATGGAATAAGAATGTAAATCGAGAGTAAATTAATGAAAACCAGAATGGATGAATGATTCTTAATTTGGTAAAATTATTATTATTTATTATTATTAATATTATTATTATTATTTATTATTTATTTTTTTGGTTTATGTCGTGGACTTCCTCTCTCTCTCATTGTATTGGTAACCTTGCATCATATATCCTGCTGTCTGTTCATTTAGATATCAATATAGGAGTTTGTTGACACTTAGATATCAAAATGGATGTTGATCATACAAGAAAGATAGGATAAGAAATGAACAGACTTTCATAAAGTTAGCACCAATTTTGGAGGTGGACAAAGAGTCATGTAAGATGGTTTGACATTTGCACCTATAAGAGGAAAAAATATGATTAACTGGAAGGAGCTACAAGGACTAGAGATTGGATGTAGAGAACATTGACTGAGATGAAGAAACTACTTGATGGATGACCTATTATCTTATTAGAAAATATTGCACTCGAGAAGAAAATAACAAAGTTGTGTTATTCTCTAAACTGGGTTAGATGAAATTAACATCTGTCTTAAAAGCACGCGATTGTTACATGCATTTTTAAATGCATGTGACATGTGATATGTTAATTATATTAAAAATGTATGTGAGGACCATATGGTCTAAAGACAAATGTCAATTAATAGACTGGATTAGAGGAAATTGCTCCAACAAAGTTTGGCCGAAAACTTTGTCCATAAGAAAATCAAATAGAAAAATAATTATTATGCAACTGGCCTCAAATAAGTGGGACTTTAACATGTAGCAAATTCGATTCACTATAGAATTCTCTTACTATATCTATTACTGATGTAGTTTGACCGATTTCAATTGTATTTCTATCGTTTTATATGCCATTTTCAGTTTCTGTTGGGATATTGTGTTCTCAAGCAGCTTCTATGGTTCCTGGTTTAAATGTAGCAACAAAAGCCAAGAGTTCAGCATTGGTATGATGATCCTGCATTCAGTTAAATTATTTCCTTTGAATTCTGGCATTTCAGTTAACTTTATTTAAGAAAATGTACTTTTTTATTCATACAGTGCTTTGAGGAGACTAAACAAAGAATTAAGAAAATGTTCAACAAGGTCGAACTTTCTCTTTCCTCGTATGACACTGCCTGGGTAGCGATGGTCCCTTCTCCACATTCCCTGCAGGAACCTTTTTTCCCTCAGTGCGTAAATTGGTTATTGGATAATCAACTCTGTGATGGCTCGTGGGGTCTTCCTAATCGTGATCCCTTCTTAGTTAAAGACGCCCTCTTATCTACCTTAGCATGTATCGTTGCACTAAAGCAATGGGGTGCTGGTGAAGAACAATTGAATAACGGTATTTCTAATGTTCTTCTTGCTAAAGTCTCCTCCATTATTTCCAATAGCTGGATATTCCTCTTTTTGCAGGCCTCTTCTTTATTGAGTCAAATATAGCAGCAGCTACCGATGAGAAGCAACTTTCTCCTATTGGATTTGATATAATATTTCATGCTATGATCGAGTATGCCAAAAATTTGGATTTAAATATCCCTCTGGGAGTAACGAATTTAGAAGCTTTGGTTCACAAGGGAGAGTTGGAGCTTAAAACGTACAGTTATAATTCAGTTTTTGTTTCTACTCAGCTTTATTATTTTTGAATTTTTATGCTTGTGTTTGTATAATGCCCCTGACAAAAATGGGCATGTTGTAAGTTCTCTCCTCTCTGACTTGGGATGTAAAGCTATTGGGGTCATAAAATTGAGTACTGGCCTCACAAAATTGAGCCACCTTGCTCAAACTTGGTTGGCTTAGTTGGCTTGGTTTGTTGAAACAGTAAAATTGTACATTTGAGTCATGGGTGGTACGATATGACTGTTCATATATGAAATACACTCTTCTTAATGCTTTAGCATAGCAATAGAAAGAGAAAGGAATGTTTTAGTTTCTGAATGAGCCCTGAATTCTGTAAAGATCAAGAAGATTAATAAGAATTTAACATTTAATAAATTATATTTGTTTAATGATGGGACTAATAATTATATTTTAGGTGATAGTGTTTATGTTAATAAAATAAAATAAGAATGAAATAGTAGAATTAGAATAATAATTATTATAGTAGGTTCTAATGGAATAAATAATTAATTAAGTGGGTAGTGAGCAATTAAAATAAATGTGGGGTCATGTGTTAATTATTAAAATCGAGAGATTCGATTTTAATATTTTTGGGTCCATTGTAATTTATACTAGTTTGGATTTTAAATGAAAGGGGTAATCCCTCTGCCACGTGGCATTATCCTATTGGTTGAAAATGATTTCATTATTCCCTTCCAACCACTCACAATTCGCCACATGTCCCTTATCCTTCTTTTCCTTTTCTTTCTTTCTCTCCCTCTCTCCCTGGAACGCACGCCCATCTCCTACTTTTCAGTTTCTTTCATTTTCTTCTTTTTCCTCTCCTTTCTCGGTTGACCACTTTATCCTTTTCTTTCTCCATCTCCTTCTCTTCTTCTTTCTTCTTCCTCACTCTCTCTCTGTTTTCCACGCAGCACCAACAGTCCCTCTCCCCATCGCACAACGCATTTCCCTTCTCCCTTATTCCTTTTCTTCTCCTCATTTCCCAATCCTCCTTCACACGCCCAACCGAGAGATGAACCAAAAGAGATGGAGAGAGTCACGGACTCGAGAGACCCACGAGAGAAAAACCGAGATGCTCTGACCGATCGAAGGTCCAATCTCCAGTGGGTCGTTGCCGGAGGAGCAGGGGAGGCGATTTTCGGTGAAGCAAGGATGATTCTGGCAATTTTCATGGGATTTTCGGTAGTTTTGAGAAACCTTCAAGAGGTAATTTCTTGTAATTCTATAGTATTTTAGATTGATAATTTTTGGCCTTTGATGTTTAGTTTTGTACTGAATTTGAGCGTGAGATGTTTAGCCGATCGTGATTTTGGGATGAGTAACCGGTTGGGTTAATTTGGTGAGTTTTGGAGGAGGGGATTTTTGTAGGGTTAACCGAATGGGTCTTTGGCTTTGATTTCAAATGAGACTTTGATGGTTACTTGGATTAAGTTTGATTTTGTCCATATATTTGGAGATAATCAATGGGATACTTTGATGGTCTCAATGAGGTTGCCGAGTGTGTATGTGCATATGTGGGTATTATACTTGTGAGACTAATTTTATGGGTATTTTTAGTTTCTAGATAATTTATGTTGATTGCGTTGTTGGTTTGATGAAAATTGATATTGGTGTTGAATTATTGTTCTCTTAAAGCCTTTGGATTAAGTTTCCGTGGTGGTTGGTTGATTAGCATCTTGATGTTGAGTTTAGGTAGCTCTTGTTGGTTATGGCCGTTTAATATTTGTATGGAATTTCTACTCTTGGAGTGTTGGTGATTGATGTTTGGATTTTGTAGAGCTTAGTTAGCCTCTTGTTATGGTCGTGTAAGGAGAGTGAAGTTTGATTTTATTTATTGAAATTCTAATTTGGAGTAACTTTGAAGGTGCACGTTGTTGAATCTGAATTTAGGTTGTGATTTGGGGCTTTGATTATGTTGTTGGATTGATATTTAAATTTAGGATTTAAAATAGGATTGAGTTTGTTTTGATTGAGCCATTTGATGGGTATTGTGATTTAGAGTGGGTTTCGGTTTTGTGAAGATTATAGTTAGTTTGAGTGGTTTACTAAGGGATCTAATCCATGGAAACTAGAAGGGTAAGCTTGAAGCTTTTCTTTGTAAATTTCGTTGTGCCTATTAAATTTATAACTTGAAATCAGGTCAATTTGGGGGGTTCCCATGATGTGCTAGCCAAATGGGGATGTGCATGAAGCTTGGATATATGATTTGCTATGATGAAGGTGTGTTGGAATATGGATTTTTGGTTAAGTTGGTTTGTTATGGATTGTTGGTTATTATGATTAAATGAGAAATTGATTTTAATATGTAGATGAGGATTTTGAGGTATTTATTGGAAATAGTTGATTTGATCTTTAGTATGAGTTTTGATGGATAATTAATTAGTGAGGGCTAAAATGTGTTTTATGATATGCTTATGATGTTGGATATCCTAGGTGGTGATAAAGTCGGGTTAACGTGGAATGAGTTGTTAATTAATGGTTAAATTCTTCATTACGGCGTTGAAGGTATGCTAACTACGAGATGGTATTTGGTTGTGGTTGTTAGTGTTAATGTTCTAATCTTTATGCTAATTGAGAAATGAGACAAAGTAGCTATAAGTGAAGGGCTTAACATGGATAATAAGTGAATGATTAGATGAAAAAGAAATACAAGAATCAATGAGTGTAATATGAATCCAATAGGTGATAACATAGTAACCAATTCACCTATACATGAACACTTGACATTTATGGGCATCAGTGGATTAGGCTTAAGTGTTGTATGTGTATATGTATATATGTATACATATACATGTATATGGCTTAAGTTGAACATATATGTTAACTTAGTAGATGAATAACAAGTTATAAAAATGATTAACAATAATAATGTAACTTAATCTTAGCAAGTAGATAGATAAAACACTTAGCATAACTCAAGGACACTAAAAAGGATAAAATATGAACCTAGACTCAAATGATAACTTAATAATAGTTTAAGATTGTTAACTAGACTTAGAAGCGAGTAATACGACATGTGAGCACGCGGGTAGTTTTAGGGTCATGGAATGAGTCCCATAGCATAGTCTAACGTTATAATGTTGGCAGGATAGTCTCAGGATTGGAGACTTTAACTGATTCTCCAATGTTGAGTCCAAGTGACTAGAATCCGATGGGATGTTCAAGTCAAGGGTCCAATGCAGCCAAGGTGAGTATTCTACTCACTGAGAAAAGATATTTTTATGTATTTTATAGAAATGCAAATGATATATGATTTTCTTACTGAACCAACGATATGTTAACATGTATGATTTGGATGTTTTAAGTAGTTTCAATTATGTTGAAATACCAATGATGTTATGAAATGATGCATGAATGAAAGGTTTTGAATTGATTGAAGTATTTGAAAGTGTGTTGTAGTTGGGATTTAATTATGCAAAGAAGAATGATGAAATTTCATGTTGATTGGTTCATGGTATTTGAAGAAAGCATGATTTGCAAAGAATAGGAGTATAGAGTTTGAATTGTAAAGCATAAAGCATGAACACATAATAACGAAGAGAGCGTAAGGCTCATAATAATCGAAGAGAGCGTAAGGCTCGTAATAACGAAGAGAGCGTAAGGCTCATAATAATCGAAGAGAGCGTAAGGCTCATAATAACGAAGAGAGCGTAAGGCTCATAATAACGAAGAGAGCGTAAGGCTCACAATGAAGAAGAAGACTATCATGAGCATGCATAGCATTGTTTAAATTGTGTGATGTTTTCATGATAAGTATATTGTAGTTTTGCTAGACGTGTTAGTATGCATAAGAGTCTTGATAGAAAAAGAACTTATGTATATTGGTATCGGATGGTTGCATGATTTAAATGCCATTGTTTTCTATAATGAATCTCCTACGAATAATATTAGCTGCCTAGTATGTTAAAATGCTTTCTATTTGTCAGTGTATGCTATATCAGCTATGGGGATTTTCAAAACAGAAGTTTATAAAATTGGTAGCTGTTATAGTGTACGCATGACTAAAAAGGAAAAGTTGGTTCTTTGCGAAAACTCAGTGAATAGTATACCTCTGAGGTCTTAGTGTAATTATTTATGCTAAGGCGGTGGGCTCATAATTCCACCTATACGGATGTGGCAAACCCCCACAACCGTATAGATGATGTTTCTTTGGCTGCAGGTATTCCAGTCGTAGTATATGGTGTTGTAGAAGTATACTGAGGATATTATGACTGAAGCTCAACGCGACGGTTGTAATGTGTTAGACCGCGGGATGTCTACTCCTTTAGGTATTTTGATTATGGCTTGTGACGCTTGTGCCACATGATCTTTGTTAAGCCATTTATGTTATGTATTTAATTCGAGGAAATATTTAATCATATAGTTATTTAATGGCTCTTTGTTGTAATTATTTGTGATAGGTGTATAAGATGTGACTTTCGCTATTAGGTTATGTTTTCTGCTGCATAGTTGATAGATGTTATACACTGATTTGCCAGGTACATATTTTGGGGTATGTACATATGTTGGCTTTGCGACATATCGTCGTGCCACTGTAAAGATCCGTTTATATTTTAAGGGATTAATGATTATGTGGATGTTTTGTAAAAAAAAAAAAAAAAGGGGTCGTCACAAATTCTCTGACTGACTCATCCCATATCTAATTATAGAGGCTATGGAAGCAACTCGGAAGGAAGGAGAACCTACTTAGCATATGTTTCTGAGGGACTGGGGAAGTCACAAGACTGGGAAATGGTCATGAAATATCAAAGAGAGAATGGATCACTGTTTAATTCGCCGGCAACCACAGCAGCTGCTTTTACTCACCTTAAGAATTCTGGTTGCCTTCAGTACCTCTGTTCACTCCTAGAAAAGTTTGGAAATGCAGGTTCCTCCCTCCAAAGTTGTCAATAGTTTGCTATTTTGTTTCAGTTACATTTTTTATTTCTCTGACTGTTGAATGGTTATCTTCAAACGATTTTTTCCCAGTTCCTACGGTTTATCCACTAGATATATATACGCGTCTTTTTATGATTGATAGTCTTGAAAGGTTGGGAATTGATCGTCATTTCAGAGGAGAGATCAAAAGTGTATTGGATGAAACGTACAGGTAATGTCCTTTTCTGATGAATGCACCAAATAAGGTGCGTGTTAGCTAGTAACTTTGAAGAATAATTAATTCATCCTATTCTCTGTAATTAATTTTGTAATACAGACTTAGTTTGAGTTTGTGGATTGCATATAGTTAACATTTATTGGAACCATGACATTTGCCATTAAACAGATACTGGCTTCAGGGAAAGGAAGAAGTATTTTTAGATCCTACCACCTGTGCAATGGCCTTTCGGATGTTACGTGTTAATGGATCTGATGTTTCTTCTGGTACTTGGTGATTTAGGAGACATGGCCTACAAGATTTTGATTGGTCAGGAAGGGTTTAATTAACTTTTTATCCTGTTCTGTAGATCCATTTACCCGCTTTTTACAGGAGGATCATTTCTCCAGTACCCTGGGAGGATATTTGAAGGACATCGGTGCTGTGATGGAATTATTTAGGGCTTCAGAAATCATCATACATCATGATGAATCAGTTCTGGAGAAACAAAATTTCTTGACTATACATTTCCTGAGACGAGAATTATCAAATGGTTCGATTCACCCAGATCGACTGAACAAATATCTTGTCCAAGAGGTTCCTGCAGTAAAACCCCTTTCACTGATTTATTGTCGTTCATTTTTAGTTACAGTGGTGTTCATTTTAATAATCCAAGGAAAATCTCAGAAAATTGCAACCTTTGATCATTTCAGGTGGACAATGCTCTGAACTTTCCCTACCATGCAAATCAGGGACGGTTATCAAACAAGAGAGCCATTGAGCATTACAACAGAAATAATATAAGGATTTTAAAAACTTCCTACTGGTAAAACTATGGTGGTCTCTTTGCCTATTCTTTTCTCTCTATGAAGATTTTAGCTGTGGTAAGGAATTAGCCATTATTAGTTTGAACTACCGCTTTATCCTTCTTACTTTTCTTATACCAGTTGTTCAAATATTGGCAACGAAGATTTCTTGAAACTGGCAGTGGAAGACTGATAGAAAATATAATAGGATAGAAAAACTTAAAACAAATAGTAGAATAATGGAATAGAGACAAGAGAATTTTATGTAAGAAAGAGAGAGAAAGAGAGAGAGGAAGAGAAAAAGCGGAAGCTTATAATAGACTACATTGTGCTTCTTTATTGCATAGTTGTTTACAATACAAAGGTCCCTATTTATAGGGTGTGTAAAGTAGATACAAATATGGTAATCAAATTCTCATAAAATATAATAATTAAATCCCTATGATTTGGTTACGACACACCATAAATATGAAATATTACAATATCAATCAAATATAGAATATATGAAAAGTATATCCATATATTCTAGCCCTTCATATCTTCTAACAAAGACTTCAACAATTGCCAATCAATCCATCGTGAAGAACTCAGTCATCTTGCAAGGTCCATATCTTTGTCTACTTTCAACTATTATGAATCAACTGGCATTTTCTTGGAATTTTCATTATAGCTGGCTCAATGTTGGCACATGCAACAGGATAAGTTGGCAAAATAACCTAGAAGCAACTTTAGTCTTTCTTTTGCATACTGTACTGGAAGAAACTTTCATATTCTTTTTAATTTATTTATTTTTTCTAAAAATCATTTTAACCTGGAATCACTGGTTTTACTGGGCTCCCGTTACTCGTGGTTGTTACTTAAATGGAATATCAAGAAAATTTGATGAGATTGTAAGTCATTGAGGTAACTTTTTGCTTTAATTTATGAAAGGAAGCTGAATATCATCTTCTGTTTGTATATTTTCATTTTTATATAAGTAGGTGGGTTACATAGAACAGATTAGACAAATTAAAGTTTGCTAGGCAGAAGCTGGCCTACTGTTACTTCTCTGCTGTGGCAACTCTTTTTCCCTCTGAACTTTCTGATGCCCGAATATCATGGGCCAAAAATGGGGTTCTCACAACAGTGGTTGATGATTTCTTTGACGTTGGAGGTTCTGAAGAGGAACTGGTCAACCTTATACAACTGGTTGAGAAGTATGTTTCCCTATTTTTGCATGATTTCAATTTAGAGTACTGTCTTTCCATTATGTAACTGATGATGCTATGGGAACTGACCACAGGTGGGATGTAGATGTCAACACTGATTGTTGTTCTGAGAAAGTTGAAATTATATTTTCAGCACTTCACAGCACAATCTGTGAGATTGGAGATAAAGCATTAACATGGCAAGGACGTAGCGTGATAAGTGACATAATTGACGTTGTGAGATGAAATCTTCTTCTTCTTCTTCTTCTTCTTCTTTTTTTCAATTATTGCTATTTGTTTTGGATATAATACTTTCTACGGCTTTTCTAATAGTGCTACTGATCTCCCCTAAGGCTCTGACTGATACAATTATCTATCTTCAAGTTGTCACTTTAAAGTAACCTAAAGAGATTTTAAGACTGATTTAATTATTAGCCTTCGAAATAGAGGTTATGTATGAGGAATAGTGATGGAATTGGTTCATTTTCATCTCTTATGGAGACTTACTTAAAATGTGAATTTAGATGGCATCTGAAAAAAGAAAGAAAAAAAAAAAAAAAAATCCTTGAAGGGGTTTCTCATATTGGATTTATTTATTCGTTCAAACATAGATGATGTGTGTCATGCTTTCATTGCAGTGGTTGAATTTACTCAAGTCTATGTTGAAGGAAGCTGAGTGGTTGAGGGACAAGTCAATGCCAACAATGGATGAGTATCTGACAAATGGGTGCATATCAATTGCCTCGGGATCTATTGTCCTCCCAGCCCTCTATTTTCTCGGGCCTAAGCTTTCGGAAGAGGTTGTTCGAGCTCCAGAAATCCGTCATCTATTTGAGCTTTCGGGCACTTGCGGGCGTCTTTTGAATGATATACAGAGCTTTAAGGCACAAGAACCTCTCATTCACCATGTAAAATGTTAACGAGATTGACACATTTGGCAGTGTTCAAGTAAGACCATAATATCATATATTGGAATGCTACTCAACCTAAAAACATCTTTAGATTTGGGCCCAATTATGTTATATTAGCCACTCACATTATGATATCTATCCATTGTGCAACTTAATTATTCTACATTTACACATGTATACTCAACAATTTCCATCTCACATGTGAGTCCATCGCTACATCACTACACTCGCCCTCGAACGGTTATCAATCTTATAGCAGTCGTTCCTAGGATCACTTGTGAGGACTATGTGAGCTTTATCCATGCAATACTTTGTCCATGCTTCAATGAATGGGACCCACCATCCATGCATGCACATCATCTTTGTTCTAACTAAATGTATTTGACCTTCAAAGAAAAAAAAAAAATTACACATGTATTCTCAATCGAGCTCTCCCGCATGTGTGAGTCAATCTTATGGGTCATCTCTACGATCACTTGTGTGGGGTAGGTCTTATCTATGCCATGCAACTTTGTCCTTGCTCCAACCATGAAAGATACCTACCATCTGTGCATGTGCACCATCTCCGCTTCAACTGCAAAAGGGATAACTATCGTCCACTATACCTTATACTACTATTGGCTTTGATACCACTTTTTCTGGAGATTGACACATTGGGGAACTTTTAAGACAGACCATAATATTATATATTTGAATATCACTCAATCAAAAAACTTAAACCTTTGGGTTTGGGCTTAATAATGTTATATTAATCACTTACTTTTGTGACATCTATCTAATGTGAGACTTAACCTTCCTACATTCACACATGTAGAGAGCAAAAGAAAAAGAAAAGTTAGTAAAATCTCTTTCGAGATGGTTAGTTTTCGAGTTAGTAATCTCTGTTGTTGCAGCGAGAGTCTGATGAAGGGAAATTGAATGCTGTATCGTTGTGCATAATTCATGGTGATGGTATCAATATTGAGGAAGAGGCCATTAAGGAGTTGAAGAGTTTTATTGCTAGTAAGAGGAGAGAACTGCTAAAACTAGTTTTGCAGGAAAAGAGCAGTGTCGTTCCAAGAGCGTGCAAGGATTTGTTCTGGAAAATGACCAAAGTGCTTCACCTATTTTACAGGAAGGATGACGGATTCACTTCAGATGAGATGATCAATGTTATAAATGCAATAATTGAAGAACCCATTGTTCTTAATTTATTGTAAATCTATGTAAGAATATGTGACACATGAGAAATTTGACCTCTTATAATAAATGACAAATGGCTTTTAAATGATAAAGATATATTATCTTTAGATGTTTATATATGTTGTGAATATGCTATAGAAACATGAAATTGATAGGGCTATGTTTAGGGGTCATTAGAGAATCAAAGTGAATGTGTGACCTGAATCTTTGGTCACCTGAAACAATAGGCAAACGAAATCCAAATGCTTCGAGGAAGATTTTAATATGTTTTTTTAGAAGTTATCTAACTACTTGTAAAATATTAGACCGTTTGGAGTAAGTTTAAATGGCATAAGAAAGTTAATATGATTTTCGGGCATGCTGCTTTCAGCACATGAAAACAGGCCGGGACAAAGGAATTTTAAATGCTTCGAGTGAGCTATTAAAACGGTTGTCATGGAGTTATCTACCTATTGGTAAACGTTCAGCTCATTCGGAGTTCGTTAAGGGGGTCAAAAGTGGGTCAGAAAGAGCTTGCACTTGTAGCTAAGGTCTGGCTGCCGTGTGGCAGCAGCTTGTGCCATGTCGGACAAGTAGCTGAATTACGCAGCGGCTGACATCAACAACTGCTATTAGGACGCCATGTGGTATTTTGGTGATATCATCTTCAAGCACGGCGTTTCACTAAGTACGACCAATCACCTAAGCAGGACAAATCGTTAAGCAAAACAAATCACCTAAGCATGACAAATCATCCTCCAAACTTATCAAGTTGACAAGTCAGCCATGTTTATCAATTTTGGCACAACAACCAGCCACATGTCAGGTCGCATGGCAACCTACAAATGTGGCCAATCAAGGCCTTTCAACATGGTGACGTGTCACCATGCATGACAAAGCCATGGGCTATAAAAGGGTAGTTCCACCCTTTGATTTTTCACTCATCATTCCTTTCAATTCTGAATTTCCTTCTTGGAGAGAGAGACTCAAGGTTGTAGAGAAATAAAGCTCTAGTTTTTAGTGAGAGAAAGTCTAAGCAACTCAAGAATAGTGTTATCAGAGCTCGGATAGCAAATTTGTGAAAAGTGCTTGGTAAATTCCTTTTATTTCTAGTTTATGTGAATTCTAGTTGTTAGAGGTAAATTGTGTCATTATGATGCTTAATCTCGGGAAAGTATAGTTCAATATTTTAGATAATGTTATTCTATTCAATCGTTCTTTAAATGTTACAAAAGTTTCATTGTGCTGCCTAAATTCCATTAGGTATTCTACAATACCGTCATTTTAATGCTTGAGTAATATTAGAGATTTTAGATAAATATTATATTAACGCCATAGTAATGCCGGTATGAAAATATGTGACAATGCTACATGTCTTTAGAATTCCTGATTGGTATTATGACATTGTAAATAGATAGTTATGCTATATGATTTTCTTTACGATAAAAGCAAAGTATAATAATAACATTTGTTGAGGATCTTATAGGATTCGAATAGGTATGTGAAAAATAAAGAATACAGGCTGATGCGTAGATACATACTAATGCAGAAAGTGTATGAAGTCAAGAGGTTCGTTTTGGGAATAAAAGCTTAAACTTTAAGTGTAAACTTACTGACCCTGCATTAATTTACTAAAACATGTTCTATATGTTTCTTTGAACCCTGTAATTTTTGATTACACATATGAATATATTTTGAGATAATATGTGTTAAAATTTGTTTTCTATAGGAAATGATTTATGAAAAGAGGTTGGATTTTAGAAGGAAATCGTAATTTGATTAAAGGAAAATATTATGAGAAAAATATATTGTTGTGTATGAATGCATTTGAAAGCTCAGCGATTAGGGAAGATTATGCGCCGAACACCTTGATGTTAGGAAGTAGGGGCGAAAATGTGGGCGGATAATAAACGTTCACATTCCCTATCTGCACCTAACTGAGAAAATGAAATTATTAACTGCATCCGCATTTCTTTTATATATATATAATTAAATTCACTAAAACAACGTTAATTTCAATTTAGTAAGTTTAGGAGCTTTATGTTATGTTAGGTTTTTTTCACTATCATCTCAAAGTCATATCTGACTACATTTTCGTTTTTTCTTTTCTTTTCTTTGGGTAATTCAAATTCCGATTACTCTATGAGACAATGACTCTCTATGGTTGATAATTTTGAATTGTGTAACAAATGAAATCTTAATTTATTTAAGCTTCCATATAGTAATAATCGTATTATTTAATCTTTCATATTGATTTAATCCAAAACGTTCATTATCTCATACGTGAATAATGGATAATAACCGCAATAACCGCGCGGATACGGATACCTAAATGCGATAACCGAATTATGCGGATGCAGAAATTGCCAATAACCGCATCTGCATTCGCATTTTCACCCATATTATGAAGGGAGAAATAAAAAACCTAACAGCTTAGCAGTTAAGTGGGGTTACACGTTTAACACGTTGAAGATATAAGAGTGATAAATTATTAGCAACCTTCCAGTTAAGTGGAGAAACACTTTGCAAACTCCTAAGAATAAAAGGGAGTATAGATTCACTTATTGATATGCTAATATGTTATGTTATCTTTTGCAATTCTATGTACTTAAAACATGATGATTTAAACTATTGTTTTACTTATGCTATGAACTGTTATACTGCTTCATACTATGACATGTGGAGTTAACTGCTTCATACTATCATATGGTTTACTAAATGACCATAAGTTTATAAAACTTCTTTGTGAACACCTTGCAAACATGGTTGTCAAGTAAACTCTGGCGATGATATAGTTTTTCAATAAAAAAAGAGGGTTCAAACTATAAATGGTCAGTTTGCTTGACTTGCTAAGTCGTGGATTCCCCATTCCACCTGTAAAATTGTGATAATGTTATAGATGCGGTTGACGAGGAGGAAGGGGATGCGAACCCATACGAGTGTCCGTATTACTGTGCATAGGGCTGATAGGAAGCCTCAGTTTTTGGAATGGTTAACTTTCTTTAAGTCAGTTGTGGAGATCATAGTAGTTTTTGATGTTTGTTTTTTAGTATGCCACTTATGGAAATTTGTGATATAGAGTATGTTGTTAATAAACCTTGTAACTGATGTAACCTCCTCCCTTCTGTGACAGTTTTTGGGAGACTAAATTATTAGCTGCTGATATATATATATATATATATATATATATATATATATAACGTGAAGTTTAAATTTAGATGCTTTGGTACATTTATAGTTTTTAGGAGAACTCTGATGTCAAAAGAAAATGAATTTAGATAATTCCACTTACGACTTGCTTCAAAAGTGGTGGCTCTACAAAATACTAGTTGGGGAGGTACGTGATTAATGTCATATTTAACATTAAAAACTCTATCATATATAAAAAAGTATTTATAACTTAAAGTTACTATATAAGTCTTTACATAAGCGTATATTTAAATTTTTTTATTACAAGTGAACTAATAGCTGTTGGGACTGGTGTCCAAAACTCCTATTGCATTGATAATGCTTTTCTATAATCATATAATATTGAACATTAGACATATACATTAGCGTTTTTACATGTTTGAATATTTTCCTATTATATACGTGTAAGGTCTCTAAGTTACATTATATTTGACTATGCTGTGAGTAATGAGATTATCACACAGAAGATCATATTCATAGGTCCTTATAATTTATAAAAGATTATTCCTAGTTATAAATGTAACTGGGAAATCCATCTAGACTATAACACGTCAAGCTCAACGATCCATCTTGAATAGGAGAAGTAGGTAGGGATTTGGGTTGATATGTTTAGTGTAAGAGCAAGGTAGTGCCATGCACCGAACAGACTATGTGAGTCATCACACTTTCAACATTGTGATAAAGAATGATATACATGCACAACGACTTATAACAGTCACTCTAAATCCTAAGAAAATTGTGAACTCCAATGTGAAGTATAGATCATTTTGATGTATACATTGATGAAATCAATTATCGTCAACATCTTTGAGCATTAGGTGATCACATGTTACATTATGAGCACACCTTCTTCAAGAAGGAATCCAAATCCTTTGACAAGAACCAAATTATAAGGAATATTCCCTTAGATGTAGTTTTAATGAGAATGATTATCTTAAAGCATGGGCCTCAGTGTTTTAGTGGGATATACTGAAACTTTATTTTGTGCCAGGTGAGATGAAATGTCATAGGGTACAAAAAGGATAATTATAAATTAGGTTATCAAGGAAAAGAGGCAATGAACAAAGTTACAATGTATTACTTTGGTTCAACTACGAAATGATTTCATGGAGGGGTAATATGTAATAAATGAGTACGTCACATGGATTAATTCATTAAATCGAAAATACGTATTAAGGTGCAACCACATTTATTTATTTTGATTGTTTTATTTGATAAAACATGGGTAAAATGAATTTATTTCCTAAGTGGCTTATTACTTAGAGATAATTGGGCTTAGAAGAGTTAAATGAGCATCAATGGCCTATAGGGCAACTGATTTCAAACAACAGTCTGTTTTCCAAAGGATCCATTTGTCGGATGTTGTTCTGAAAGCCGCTGGCTGACATATTCCTGAAAGGTTAAGCAAAAATATTTCCAAAAATACCACTACCAAAAAGATTAGTTCATGTTAGTTCCAAAAACAATGTGATATTATGACGGCTTGGATGCAAAAGTTACATAAGCAAATATAGCAAACCAAAAGATCCAGATATATCAATATCAATCCAACACATAGACAGAATAGGATGTTCATGCACAATATCTCATGAAAATATTCCAATATTCTAAAAAGCACAAAAGCTTAAAAGAACAAAGGAAGACACAGAGAATATCGTGGAATGACAAGAGATGTGCAGAGAATGCTGAAATCTCGGGACAAAACCACGAGAAAAACACACAACATGAGGGCTGTGAGCCTTGTCCATGTAGTCTAGCCGACTCAGAATATGCTACAACATGCTCAACAACCTATCATAGAGATGGTTGTTGTTGGGCTTTTGTGCCTTGATCTGCTGTCTCTAGGCTAGCCACTTTGTTTGTTGGCAGGAACAAATCTTGGTTGTTGCCGTTGATGCAGTGGAGTTTGATACACTTTCAAAGATCTAAGGCCTAATGTAGCTTTCTTTGGCAGCTCCTTCTTGACCTTTGGCTTCTGAGCTTGCAACTGTGGACATTTGTGTCGGATGTGACCACTTATTCCACAATGATGGCATGTGGTAGGACCCCTCTTGGTAGGAGGCTTCTTGACAAGCTTTGCAATAGCTATTACTTCCCCCACAATAATACCCTTTCTCTTATCCACACAAGCGGGTGGAGGCTCTAGAACTGTGGGATTCAGAAGCACAGTTTTAGAGGCTGAGGCCATATTAGAAGTAGAAGCAACATACCTAAGTCCAGTTTTGTCATATGGGCAGTTCTAGGCTGACAACATCTGAGTGATCTTCTCATCAGTCATCCAACAACTTTTCTTCCAAGTCTATGATCTTGAGAAGCAATGTGCTCTTCGTAATGGTCCGTTTGGGTGTTGAATCTGAATATTATTCTAATTCACTGAGCGAATTACAAGGTTAGACTTTGTGAGATAAAATTTGAAAAAATTTAAAAAAGTTAAATAAAATATGATTTATTTTTGAAAAAAGTAGAATATTATTCGAAACAAACACACCTTAGTCTTCAAACTGTTCAGCTCTAGCACATGTTGTTGGCAGGTCTCTCACAGCTTCAAGAACTTGACATAGAGGATCTTGTAGGCCTCTTTCAGTTCTTCACCATCATCACTACTCTTTAAATAATAGGATTGAGATTCCTCCGGCTCTTCATGTGGAGTAATAAAAGCTAGGAATTTTTGATCCTTTCCCGGAGCCTCTTTCTTCTTCTAACTCATTGCCGAGAGTAGTGTTATAAACCTTCCCCTTGGCTTGTTTGAGGTTTCCAAAATCTGCCCTCACGTGCTCGTAGCTTGAGCATTCAAAACATCTAGGACTTCTCGGTTCCTTCTTCTCAACTTCTTTCGTCTCGACTTCCGTTAGGTCTTTCTTCAGCCTTTCAGTAAAATTCTTTTTGAATCTATCATTCTTCATAAGTTTTCTAAAGTTCTTGGCAAGCATGGCAATTGCATCTTCTTATTCATCAATGTCTTCTTCTGAAGAGACGCTGCTTTTCTTATTAGCAGCCTTGAGTGCAATTATCTTCGCTTTCTTGACTAGGGGCAGGGAAAACTCGTAAGTTTGAAGGGATCCCACGAGCTCTTCAATCTTCATAGAATCTAGATCCTTGCTTTCTTCAATGGTAGTCACCTTAATTCTGAAACGCTCAGGCAAAGATCTTAGAATCATTTTAATGAGTTTTGCATCCAAAACCTTCTTCCCGTGACTCACCATGGAATTTCTCAAGTCACTGATTTTGGTGTAAAGCTCATTAAAAGTTTCTTTTTCAAGCGTCTTAATTTCCTCAAATATAGAAATCAACATTTGAAGTTTGGCAGATTTAACAATTTTTGTGCCTTCAAATGTTGTTTCTTGAATTGTCCATGTTTCTTCGGCAGATTCAGAGTGTGAAATTCGTGACAATTTCGACGATGAAAGGGCTTGACAAAGAGCATGTAAGCTTTGTCGTTGGAAAGACAAGCACAGGTTTCAACAATAGTTCATTTCGCAATTGTTGTACTTGGTGGAGACCGCCAATCTCAACAATTTGCCAAACGTCTATAGATTTTAAAAATAAGTGCATCCTCCCTTTCCAATAGCCATAAGTCTTGCCATCAAAGGCAGGAACAAAATTAAGAGATTGAGACATGATTAAAAAAAAGAAAAAATAAAAAAAGTCATGGATCAGACTTAGGAATTTAATCCTAAAAGAGTGTACTCACTCTGATACCAATGGAAAAATATAAATTGACTCCTAATTTAAGTGTGTGTGTGTTTGTGTGTGTAATCAACAATTCACCAAAATATAAATGCGGAAAAGTAAATGAGACAGATATTTTGGTGACGAAGTGGAAAATTTTATCCAATAGAAAAACCACTCTAGGGCAGCCAAACCCAGGAAATCCACCAGATATTTTGGTGTCGGCTGATTTTTGACAATTTGACGTTTGGCCGATTATGTTGATAGGATGATTTTGGTGTATTTATTGTGGTTGGCCGTGTATGGGCTGATTTGTAGTTGTTGGAAATGTTTGTTGATTATGTGTGTTTTGGCCGAGATATGTTTCAAGTGTGTTGATTTTGGTTTGAGCTATGTGCTAGATTTGGGTTCTTGTAATCTAGTCGTGTGTGTTGTAGATGATGTTTATTTCCTGGCTATTGTAGTGAGACCTGAATACCCCTATTTTGAGTGTGTATGGACTGTAGATGGTTAGTCTATATTCTGGAAAAAATAATTATGAGGATGTTTTGATCATTTGGTGTCCTGAAAATTGTAAATAAGTGTTGATGATTTTGAGTGATTGGGTTCCTAGATCCTTAGTGTTAATTTAACTAAAATCTAGAGTAGGGTGTGTATAGATGTTACGGTCAAGCCATGATTTGAATTGTTGATATAGGTTCATGTTGATGTTTCGGGCATAGGGTTTGGGACTTGGTTCGGTTATTGATATTTTTTATGGTTGCTAAATCCATATAGTCTAAACTTGATTATCTTCCTAATTTTAGTTGCTGCCATGAGATTATGTTTAAGGTTCTTTTATTGGTTGTGTGACATTTTAGACAATGTCTTGACCAATTATGGAATTGTGTGAGAAATATTGTGTATTGGGTATTGACCTTTTAATGTCTAAAGTTTGGATGATATTTTAGTAGTCACTATTCTAATAGATTTATCTTAGAATTGATTATTAGATATGTTATTATGCAAATGACTGGTTATGTGATATTCTAGAAATTGGGTATTCAATTATGTTTTTGGGATTTTGGTTGTGTTCCTTTTATGATGATCCTGTTTTACTGTGATGGAAACGTGATGGTAAATTAGTATTTTTAAAGAAACTAAATTTTGGTGTCTTTCTTGGCCAGTTGTGTATGCATGCGGTTTATTCATTTGTTAACAAATTGATATTGATGTTTTAAAATGAATTCTTTTAAAACGAAAAGGGTTGAATATTATGTAAATGAGTTTTATAATCTAAGGGAAATATATGAGTATTGAAGTTGAGTTATATGGTTTGATATGAAATTGATTATGAGATTTGAGTATCTTGTGTTGCTATAATCTTAATTAGTATTGATTCAGTTAAAATAATCAATTTATTTGGAGTTTCTATATTTCTATTTATGAATATCAGTGGTTATAAATTAATAGGTTTTAAATGGTAAAGGGTTAGAGGATTATTATACTTTATTGATTTCATGGATTAAATGATTTGTTAATTGGAATTCATATTAGTGTTTCATGAAGATTAGGTTTTGAGGTGATTAGATGTTGATTGTATGGAACTTCCTATAATCAAAGCATGATAAAATTAAGGTCATGATGATTGCTTCTATGTATGTGTATATGTGACTTTAGGGTTCATGTTGAGGCATGAATTTTCTGAAAGTAATGATATTAACCTTCTATGCACATATATATGTATTTGATGCAGATGATGAACTGGGACTGCACGAAAAGGGTTGTAAGTATAAATTACATATTGAGGGTAGTACTAGATTTCAATAATGTTATACTTATGTTTTATTTTAATTCGATGCGTGTGATTGATTATTGCATACTGTGAATAATCAACTTATAAATATTGGGTTTTAACATAGCCCAAAGGTTCAGGATAAGAATAGTGCCTGAATCGAAAACCATAATAATTAATATTGGGAGTCAACATCTCCCAAAGTGCTAGGAGAGTGACATGGAACGTACTCTGCTAGTGCGGAAATAAGCTAATAAAACATAATGTAGGGGGAACGGCCCCAAGATAGTCGCTAACCGAGTAAACGGCTTCAAACAAGTGGAGTGCAATGACTATATTGAACTGTTGAAAGCTTTGCATAGAAAATTGTCATCTCATCATTATGTTATCTCTGTCCTTAAATAACGCATAAATCATGATATTGTTGAATGGCAGTTAGCTCACTTATGGAACTATGGGGTTGTGGTAATAACCACTGTCTCATAGATGTTTGTGCAGGTTATGAAGATTATGGATTGGATTAACTGCTAGCTTAAAAGTTCTAAAGCTAAAGTAGTTAGGTTTTTGTGCTTTGTACTTATCAATGTTTGTACTCTTTTGTAAATAACATGTTTAGGGATTTACTTGTATTTAGTAAACTTTCCATGTATGCTTTTGTATCATTTGTGACACGTATTTCATTGTAATTAGTGTAGAGGACTTTTGTTGTATGTCTAGAGGAATTTCAGTCAAAGCACTAAATGTATTGTAACGGAATTGTCCCTGATGTTTGTAAAGATTAAAAAAAAAAGAAAAAAAAAAGAAAAAAAAAAGAAAAAAAAAAAAAAAAGATATTCGTATTTTCCATTGCGAGATTTATCGTCTCTGAAGTAGTAATGACACGTAATTATCTAGATATAATTACTTACGCCTTTTTGTAAAAAGCGGGTCATTACACTATGGTATCATAGCAGTTTCCACTATGATGACCCATTTATGTTTCTATAAAAGAAAAAAAAAAAAAAAAAAAAAAAAAAAAAAAAAGAAAAAAGGAAGAAGGTCGTCACACATAGAGTTTTAGGCATGTTGTGTTTTAAGGTTAGTTTGGATCTTTTGTAAACAATGATGTGTATAATATAATTTCAGTTAATGTAATGATGACTCTTAGTAGATGCTTTGATGGTAATTATTAATGTTGATAGAAATATTATGTTTCTACTACTTAGTATTCTTTTTTTGAGTATAGGATCCCTTGGTCTTATTCCTTGGGGGAAATAGAAAGGGAGGTAAACCATGAAGTTAATTAATTTATCAAGGCGTTACATTTGGTGAGGAAGTAGAAACCTTTTGAAGAATTCTTTAAAAGTAAAATCATTATGGGGCAACCAAATCCGGAAAACTCATCCTGTACAAAATAATTCAATTACAAGTAGGACATACTTACAATACCTTTGTAATGAATACCTCGATTGTGCAAAAAAAAAAAAAAAAAACGACATGTTTGTTTCTACTCTAGTGGCTAAAGGCTTTATGTGAAAAACATGGTTGTGTAGTTTAACAAAAGTAACTATAAGAGAGGATAAGCATGAGTGCTCTCGTAACAATGAAACCTCTCTTAACACAATGCTCTAGACCTAAAAGTGTCATTGAACGTGCGTGGAAAGACCTTTTTATACACTTGAAAGTCTTGGTCCCCAAGCACACAATTGAATCCTTGATTTTCTGCAGTTTTTAAGTAGTCGTTTGAACTAGAGCATAGGGTTATAGGCCAAAAACAAGGATTTCTATAGCGGCACATTTGTTTTTGTAGAAAAATGAAAGACAAAGCTAATAAAATAAAATAAAATAAAATAAAAAACCTTGAAGGGATAGAAAAGAAAGGGATGAGGGAAAGGCAAGGTCCTTCCCTCCTCCCTGGAGAAACCGCAGACGACAGGGGAGAGTCTCACTAGGAGACGATTGAGAATCCTATATAATTTTTTTGAGACCTTCTCTCTTTAAAAGAAAATGGTGCGACCTTGCCTTTGAATTCCAGACTTTGGACTTATTCCAAGGGTTACATTGAAGGACTTTCAATCGTGCATTCAATTACCCTCTAAGTAAGTTACAACCTATAAACTTTTATTATACATAGACCTTGCCTTTCTCTTTCATTCTTATGAACAAGATCCACATTTTATAGGTATATGATTTCAAAAAAAGAAAAAAAAAAAAACTCACAACTTATAGCTTATTCACATGAGGTTTTGTGATATGTTAAAGTGAAATCCATCCATAATCACATTGTTGTACCATGCAAATATAGCCTTCCTAGTGCCTACAATGTTTGTCCATTAACATGAAAACAGCACCCGTTTTTTGGGCAAGCACACTTTTCTCAGCCTTGGAGTCATGAGGGTCCCAAATATATTCTCAGTACGCTGTCATAGTTACAAATTACCATATTAAATAGGCTTCACTACAATAAAACATCACCATCATGTGTTTACAATATCAATTAAATAATTAAAATTATCTTTTTTGTTAGTCTGACAAAGGTATTAAGTTTGAATTTGTCTTCGTCATTCACCTCTAATTTCAATTAAATATCTTACATGTTGGGCCTCATAAATTAAAGGGAATATCGAGCCAACATGTGAGGGGAAGCATTAGAATATAAATTAAATGATTAAATTAACCATTTCTTATCAGCTTAAGCTTTTGGGACAAGTGGTGATTTAACATTGTAAAAAATAAAGAGACTTCTAATTTACTATGTGTGTGTGGACAATTTGTAACAAAATATTGTAAATGCAGAATTTAAAGAAAATAAATATTTTGTTAATGAAATGGAATCTCAATTAAGACAAAAAACCAACTTGTGGGGCAGCCAAACCCAAGAAATCCACTATTAGAAAACAAAGCTAGTACAAAGACAGTAACACTCACTTACCCGATGCAGCTATCGTATCTTGCATTTTGACACGTAACCCAACGTGAACACCTTCCAACTAAGTCTCCTACTTGAAGGGGTCTTTTATGGATTCCTTTACTTTAGGGCTTCTCCCTAAGATAGACTTCAATTATGCGCACAGCAACAACACAACGGCAAAAGCGTGAGAGCTAGCGGATCTTTACAATTTCTTTCTAAACACCTTCTCTAAGCTATAAAGAATTCAATACAGAATTCTGTAAAAAATATATGCCTAGAGGCCTCTATTTATAGGCTTAGCAAACCTAAAACAAGCCTGAAATGGATTTCTCTAGGCAGTGTCTGGATAGTAGCTGAGAGCGTCCGAACGGTCTTCTGTGCAACCAACTTTCCACAACGCGCTCCAAGTGTTTCCATATTAGGGCTGCGTCCGAACAGTGTTGACCACGTCTGGATGGTGTTGACTGCGTCCGAACGGTGTTGCTCTGATGTTCGGATGGTTGAAATTCTTCTCCATGTCTTGCCTTATTAAGGATCGCGTCCGGACGGTGTAGCCTTGTCGTCCGGACGGATGTAGCTATCTTCCCATATACGTGTCTGCAAAGGAAAACCTAATTCTTGTCGAACTCTGAAAAGCATTTGGACGTGTTGCAATAATGTCCGAACAGATGCAACTTTGAACTGTTCGAAGCTTCTTGACATTACATAATAGTGATTTTGTCAAATAGAAAGCAACCAACAAAAACTAACACATTGTATCAAAGCAAACGTCTTGAGTTTGAACCTTGTTTCCATCAATTCACTCCTCATCACAATTAAATATTTCTTTTGATGAGCCTTACTTATTAATGGAGAGTTTTGACACCGGGCAACACTAAGATTATTCTTACAGCATATGATAGCAATAGAAATTAGGAATTGATATTGAAAAGGGAATTTAGGAAAAGAGAAAATAACAAATAGGGAAAAGAAAGACCCTAATTGCTCTAAATAAGCAAATAGATAAATAAGTCAGAAATACTTAAATTTAATTGATACTTAAAAAATTGATTCCAAAATAATACAGACATGCCTTAATATAGGCAAAGTTTGAGTATTTTCGAAGCAGAATACTTATATAAAAAGAAAGAAAAAAGAAACCTTAAACTTGGAGACAAAGCGAAATACTTGTACATAAAGTAAAATATATTAGTCTAAAAATAATCTTCAAATATTTTGTATAATTCTTTCTATTCTTGTGCTGATCTTACTAAAAACATAATCTTCAAATCTTATGCTTGATTTTCTCCTGCATCAATCTCATCGAGTTGGAAAGAAATCGTCCTCTAATTCAAATCATTTTTCCCTTGATCTTTTGGATGTCCAATCAATCCATTCCATTCTGTACTTCTCAACACCAAAGCAACTTGCAACCTATCACAACATGCATGACTCTGAATATTAGATATGAATTTACTCACACCAACTTGAGATAAAATAATATTCACAAGCTCTTGATTGATTGTCAAAAATTCACTCTCCATAAAAATTTTTCATAAATTTTCAATTCTCTTTTTGCCACGAAAAATTAATTTTTTTACCAACATGCCAAAACGAACGTCAAGATTTTGTTTGGAAAAATTTGAATGAAAATTTTTATTTCCAAGAAAATCAACATAATTAATTTTATCCAGACCCCAATGAGATATTTTACTCTTTAGACTTTCATCAAACACATGATTAACCACTTTTTGTTCACCCTCTTGACCATATGGCAAAAAACTTACCTCTATAAGATCTTCAACATTGACATATGTATCATAAGTTGGTGGAGAATTCCAATCTACAAAAAATTGAGAAGGTTCTTCAACGTCTTCTTCATGTTGAAGCTTTTCATCCCCACCACGCTATTCCTGAACCAGAACAAGATTTTCCTATGGGTTCTCGAAATTTGATTCTGGATTGCAACAGTCAATATTGCAATACATCTCCACATTTTACACCGCTAGATGCTGGTTTAATTCCATAACCTGCCTCTGCAAGTTTTCAATCATCACGTCTTGTACACTACATTAATGGAAGGGAACTTTTTCATTTGGAACTTGTCCACGCCAACCACGACCATGGCCACAAGTCATGAAAACTGATGAAAATTCACCCCAAGAAGACAGTTAAGCTTTGATACCAACTGATGCCAGGTAGAACTAAAATTGTTTTGACAGCGTATGATAGCAGCAGAAAAATAACAAATAAGGAAGAGAAATACCCTAATTGATCCAAATAAGCAAACTGAGAAATAACTCTAAAAAACTTAAATTTGATTGATACCTCAAACTTGATTCCAGAAATACAAATCTGCCTTTATATAGGCTGTTGGTTTATTTTATTGGCTACATTTTGTTGACAAAAACATTACCTTATCAAGGACTCCGTAATTCAAGAAGACCATATTGAAGAATATTTAATCAAAAATGGAAATGGCTTAACAAGGCAATTGATCAAGAAAGGAAAGGGCTGAACAAGGTAATGTATCTTCTAGAGAAGGTGAGAATAAATTATGAAGACTTCACAGCTCAGCAAAGTCAGTTTCCCTGAAGACCGGTCAGACGGCCAGAAGTAGTGTCCGGACGCTAGTCACAGAAAGTCAGTGTTCGATACCTGTCTGAACGGCTTAGCGAACGCAAGCCATAAAGAGCTCGTGTTCGCAACCTATCCGGATGGCCCAATGAATACGAACCATCGAGAGCACCTATTTGCAAGGATGTGTGGATGCAAAAGTAGAGACTTCGGACGGAGAAACTTTTCCTTGCAACTGTCCAGACGCTAGGTCAAGCCATCCAGACGCCCTTCAGCGAAACATGGGGTTTACTGTTGCCTGTCTGGACGATCAAAGTCCTGTCCGGATGCCACAAAGTAGAAATCCAAATTTGAGCAGAATTAGGACTTCTGAAGCCTATTTATAGGGGCTTATAGGCATTGTTTCTTTATGAATTCTAAATAGAGTTCTAGTGTGCTAAGAGAATAGAGTTTAGGCAGAAATTGTTTTATCTACTATTTCTCTTAGAGTCATTTGTGTTGTAACCATTCAACCATTTAAAGCCTAACTAGAGAAGAGCTCTAGTTAAAGGGTGAAAATTAAAATGACTTCTAATTTAAACAAGTGTGTGCAATAATGTGCAACAAAATATCATAAGGTGGAAATTAAAGAGACAGATATTTTGTTGACGAAGTGGAAACTCAGTTAAGAGAAAAACCACTCCAGGGCAGCCAAACCCAGGATATCCACTATTTAGAAAACAAGACTAGTTACAAATCAGTAGCACTCACATAACCTTATGCTGTGGTCGTACCTTGAACTCTGACGTGTAACCCAACATCCTCTCAAAGCACTATGGAATTCACTGTCGAATTCTGTTTAAAATACAAGCCTAGAGCCCCCTATTTATAGGCTTAAAGAGATCTCAAAAACTACTGAGATTCAGACTCTGGCTGTCGAGCGTCCGGACTGATTGCGGACCGTCTGGATGGAAGTTAGCCTTGTCCGGACGGTCTTCTTCGACCGCCTTTCAGAAACAGCACAATTCTGGAGGCCGTCAGGACCCTACTCTCTTTCCATCCTGAAGGTAGGCCGTCTGGATGTTGTCTAGACATTAAAGTTGTAGGATTTTTTCCCAGATTTCCAACGACACCAATTTCGTCTCAATCCGATACTCGAACAGAGAGTTATGATAAAAACACTGAGATGTGCGCAGAAATCTTCCTGGAAGCCTAAAATGAGTCCGGATGGTGTTGCAGGGTGTCCGGACAACTTCAAAGGCCCGTCCAGACGGTTTCACAGAAACCGATTGATTTTACTTGGAATTTGCACGGAATCTTCATGGACATCTTCTAGAAACATGAGACCAATCACATGGCTTGAAATAAACACTGTCCATATAACATGAAGACTCTTAAACGAATCGATCATCCTATTAAGAAGCAACCATTACATAAAGTGTTTTTGTCAATCAGAATGTTGCCAATATAAAATACTAACAAACTCCCCCTTTGGCGATTCTGGGACAAAAATCACTTGACCGGTTTGTAAATACATTTCCGGTCCAATAAAAAAATACTCCCCCTTTTTGTCACAAAAAGACAAAGGGTAAACAGAGTATAAAGAAAAACCATAACCAAACTCAAAAATAAGAGAAAAGAACAAGGTTAGGTCTTCAACGAGAAATCAGTACACACATGTATCTAAACCTATGAAAGCAGTCAAATAGCTGGTCAGAAATACGTAAGCATATTGAAAAGAGTTAAGTAATCAATGAGCATAAATTTCCTGCAGATAGAACTTTTTCAATAGTAAACTTAACTCATGCAATGCGTGTGTGTGTGAATGCTTTCTCAATAAGGTATGAAGTTCACTGATATGACTTAAATCACCCAGATTATCTAAATAAGAGAGAAAATTAATGTTAGATCAGTCAAAGGTCAATCCTTATTTTACTAGGGCCTAGTCACCCTCATCTGATACACTCCCCCTAAGCTGTAGTACTTTTCTTTTACTTTGTCCTTTAGTGACCATCTATTTTCGCAATGATTTGGTCACTGACTATTTCTGTAGGGACAAGTTCAAGAACATATTTATAGCACAAAAGCAGTGGATCCTTTTATTTATCCATATTTATTCAGATTTGAATATTTTTTATCACTTGGTGCTGCAACCTAGAAAAAATTCCAAAATTTATGGGTTCTAGGTTCAACTAGCGAGTTGGTAAGTTTGACCATCTTAGCAAAAAAAATCTTTCTCATTAGAATTTCTATAAGCTAAAAGTCAGAGAGAAAAAAAAATACCTTAGAAGAACCTTGAATAGTGCACATTTTTCATCGCATGAGAAAAGCAACTATCTAGTAAAAATGTAGTAGGAAAACTTAGCACATATCAGATTTAGAATCTTAACCATATGAATGTATATTCTATCAAAGCACAAAGAACTGTCAAAACAGATAAATATACATGAGATAGCTGAAAACTTTTAGAAGAAACCTTGCATCAAATCCCCATTTTTTTTGTTGAAAATAAAAGTAGAAAAACAACAAAAACATGCTACACAGGAAAAGACAAATCTAGTCCAAGCATGTAAGGTAAGGGCAAACCTGACCTCAGGGAGAGAGGTTTACCTATACGAAGACAGAAAAGCAGTCGCCCAACGTACTTTCTCTATCATCCCTATGAAATACCTGCAGAATTTTCTCAAGATAACAAGAGAAACTACAGGGATATAAAAAATTGTTCCATAACAAATATGCAAAGCATGAATAGGACATAAAAATATAAAAGATGTAATGTAAGTGTACCTGACATGCACTAGGATTTAGGAACCACAATCCTAGGCATGTGTGACCTCACCTACTAGGTGGGTCTGCTCCCCCTAGGGAAGTGAGTGTGCTTATCCTGTCCTCCATCCTTCGGCTGCAGTTCCATATATCTGATCAAGCTCCTCATAGAGCTGCTAGCAATGGGTAATTCTTCATAGGATGGATCCTTTTTAGGCTTCTGCGGCTTTTTTTCATGATACTAAGATTTGTTCTTCTTAGCCAACCAGGCCTATTTTACAGGAACAAACCTCTGCTGTTGTCGCTGATGCCTTGGAGCAGGATATCTTGTATAAGGTCCAGTCTTTCTAGGTGGATCCTTCTGAGGCTGAGGACCCCTGGGTCTGACATGATTATGAACTCCACATTGGTGACATATGAGAGTTTTGTACACTGAAGCATACCTTGATAGTTTCCTTTGAGCCTGATGCTTCCTAAGAGGTCTGGTGCTAGCAGAATCTTTCTTTAATAACTCATTTTTCACTTTAGACCTCTGAACAAGTACGTGTAGGCAATTTAGTCGAATGTGACCGCTCAACCCATAATGATGACAAATAAGGACAAACTTCTGAATGAATTGTCTCCTATGTGGAGGAACATATTTTGTCTTGGAATGTTCTTCAACATCTTTTCCCTTCTTAGGAGCATTTTTCTTATTCCAAGTTCTTGGGAATTTTAACTAACCACAATGTGGTCTAATATGTCCCATTATCCCACAATGATGACATGTAGGTAGGCTTCTCTTTGTAGAATGCTTAGACTTCACAGCAGTAGTATTATCATTCTCACAAGAAACCACAATAGCCTTTTCTTTGTCATTCTGAGGCTCTGAACCTGAGGGCTTCAAAAACACAGTTCTGGAAGTAGAAGCAATGTTGGAGGAATCAGTAGCTACATACCCGAGACCAGTTTTGTCAGATGAACACTTATGACCTGTCAGCATCTGAGCTATCTTGTTGTCTGAGAACTTCTCCAACTGTAATTGTGCATCCATCAGTTTATCTTCCAAGTCCGTGATCTTTTGAAGTAATGAGTCTCTTTCTGTCTTCATCGTGTTCATCTTTATCACCTTCTTCTGATTGGACTCTCTCAGCTTCATGAGTTCCATGTACATGACACAATATTCCTCTTTTAGTTCTTCGTCACCATGCTCAAAGTAGTAAAGATTGTCCTGGTTTTCACGTGGTGTCACACGTGTTAGACACTTCTCAGGAGATTCTTCTTCTTTCTCAGACTCATCGCTGAGAGTTGCAATGTAGGCCTTCCCCTTAGCCTGCTTAAGATTTGCACATTCAATTCTCATGTGCCCAAAGCCGGAGCACTCACAACATCTCTAACCTCTTGGATCTTTTTCTGGCTCGGCTTCACTGGGAGTTTCCCTCAGTCCTTCGATGAATTTACCAGTCTTCATCAATTTATTGATCTTGTTGGCGATCAGCGCTAATTCTTCTTCATTGTCTGAGTCTTCATCTGATGTGTTGGTACTGTTTTCGGTACGGTGACGTGTTGCCTTGTGATTCGTTGCCTTCCTTAATCTTCTCTCTCCTCGTAATCTGCAAAATAATAAACAGCTCATCGGACTATGGGGGTGCCGACCGGACCCCCACTCCGATACCTAAGTCAGTTCAAACTAATTTTCTGGAAAATATATGTAATCTCAAAAGCTCAGAGAATCTGCTCATTTTTTTTTAATACCTGACGCCGTAGTCTTATTTATAGACTCACAGTTCACAGTTATAAAACCGCTAGAGTGCTTGGAGCATAATTTAATTAGGAGTCTGAGTCCTAGATCACATAGTCTTAAATCTTATCTTTCTGATTAGGAGTTTGAGTCCTAGATCACATAGTCTTGAATCTTATCTTCATAGAATTCAAATTGGGTAGTAGAGTTCAAACTGGATAGGACAATACCCCTTTAGCTAATGTCATTCTATTAGGTACCTTATCCCATATTTGATGGGATAAAAGCCTATTTTGATATATTCTGAATATCTGTCTTTTGGGAGATAACGAATGGTCTTGTACTTGGGTCTGATCTGGCTGGGCCAACCCGATGGGCTCGGCCCCCGATACTGCCTTAGGCCCACATGTCTTTGGTGTTAATTATTTCTCCAACATGATGAGACTTTGCTTTTAATCGCCTTGAAGGCCATTCCTTTTGATTTCTTGACTGGGGGTAGGGAATACTCATAAGTTTGAAGAGATCCCACCAACTTTTCAATCTTCATAGAGTCTAAGTCCTTGCTTTCTTCAATGGAAGTCACTTTAATCCTGAAACGCTCTGGCAAAGACCTTAGAATCTTTTTGATGAGTTTTGCATCAGAGACCTTCTTCCCGAGACTCACCATCAAGTTTCTCAAGTCGTTGATCCTGGTGTAAAACTCACCAAATGTCTCATTCTCTAACATCTTAATTTCTTCAAATCTAGAAATCAACATCTGGAGCTTGGCAGATTTAACAAGTTTGGTGCCCTCATATGTTGTTTCTAAGATTTGCTATGCTTCTTTAGCGGATTCACAATTTGAAATTCTTGCGAATTCAGATGGGGAAAGCGCTTGACATAGAGCATGGAGGGCTTTATCATTGGAAAGTCATGCACTATTTTGAGCAACAGATAGTTTGGCAGTTGTAGCCTCTGGTTTAATCCAACCAGTTTCTACAATTTGCCAAACATCAATAGATTTTAAAAAGAAGCACATACGAGTTTTCCAATACCCATAATTCGTGCCATCAAATGCAGGAATGCAATGAAGAGATTGAGACATTATATAAAAAAATTGAAGTCAAAAAGATCACACTCAAGAAATAAATCTTAAATAGAGTGTACCAAGCTCTGATACCATTTGAAAATAATTATTGACTTCTAAAACAAACCAAGTATGTGTGTTTGTGTGCAACCAAATATCTTAAATGCGGAATTTAAAGAAGACAAGATATTTGTTACGAAGTGGAAACTCTGTGAATAGAAAAACCACTCCAGGGCAGCCAAACCCAGGAAATCCAATATTCTAAAACAAAGCTAGTTACAAGACACTCGTACTCACATACTCTTATGCAGTAGTCATACCTCTAACTCTGACGTGTAACCCAACACGAACGCCTCCCAACCAGATCTTCCACCTGAAGGGGTTTTTTATGGATTCCTTTACCTTAGGGCCAACCCCTAAGATAGACTTCACACGAACACTTGAGCACACACTCGCAACGGCTTGAGAGCTAGCAGATCTTCGATTCTCCCTAAACACCCTCTCAAAGCACTATGGAATTCACTATCAAATTATGTGTAAAATAAAAGCCTAGAGCCCCCTATTTATAGGCTTAAAGAGACCTCAAAAACTGCTGAGATTCGGACTCTGGCTGTCGAGTGTCCGGACGGAAGTTTGCCACATCCGGACGGATTTCTACGATATCCTTCAGAAACAAGGCCCTAAATTTGCTCAAAATTGGACTCTGACTACGGGCCATCCGGACGGAAGTTAGCCTCGTCCGGACGGTCTTCTGCGACCGCCTTTCAAAAACAGCACAATTCTGGAGGCCATCCGGACACTACTCTCTTTCCGTCTGGATGGTGGCCTGTCTGGACATCATCCAGCCATTCAGTTGTAGTATTCTTTTCTTAGCTTTCCAACGACACCAATTTCGTCTCAATCCAATACCCGAGCAGAGAGTTATAATAAAAACACTGAGACATGCGCAGAAATCTTCCTGGAAGCCTAAAATGGTCCGGATGGTGTTGCCCTTCCATCTGGACGGTTGCTGTTTCCCGATCCATGTCTAACATGAAATCCAACTCCGTGTAGAAACTGGAGAAGCTTAACCTAGCGTCCAGACGGTGTAGCTCTGACGTCCGGACGTCTTCAATGCTGAAGCTTCTAGACACTGCGGGGTGTCCAGACGCTTTCAAAGGCCGGTCCAGACGGTTTCACAGAAACCGATTGATTTTACTTGAAATTTGCATAGAATCTTCATGAACATCTTCTAGAAACATGAGACCAATCACATGGCTTGAAATAAACACTATCCATATAACATGGAGACTCTGAAACAAACCGATCATCCTGTTAAGAAGCAACCATTACATAAAGTGTTTTTGTCAACTAGAATGTTGCCAATATAAAATACTAATAGGTTTAATTTCAATCAGAATTGGACCCATGAAAATTAGAAGATTATCCCCTTATATATGTCATGTGGAGAAATTTACTACATAAAATAATGTGGTTACATTTTGTGGTGCTAAGTAATGTGGCTACATATGCTATATTGTTTTATAATACTTAAGTCAAATCATTACTATTATAACAATTTTGGTAACATACATTGAACATTTGTCTTAATCTCGAATAATCAAAAACTCCTAGTTCTCCAATCTCAACAACGAACATCAAAATCCAAACTGAAACCTCAATTCACTTTAATAAGAAACTAATTAATTTAAATGTCATATTAAAAAAAAATAATAATTAACACCCTTTCTCACATTCGGAAGATGAGTAGTAGCTCACATGGAATGTGTGATTTATAAAGATAGTTATGAGTGCTAAGTTCCATATTGCTTAGTTACTAGGTGAAACTAGGTTTTATAAGGAATTCTAGGAAAGCTTCAAATTAACTAGCCATTTTGGGGTGATAGCATAGATGTGGCTAACGTTTTTCCCTAAATCGTTACAACTTACCTAGACCGAGGGCTAGAAGTCATAGAACCCCTATAGTTGAGGTCATCCTCTCCTCGTCCTCCTTGCCGACTTGTCGACCTATAGCTCTCCTTGCTGCTAATGCTACTTATGGGCAGGTTCCTCTGTGACGTCAGGTAGAACTAAGATAGTTCTGACAGCATATGATAGTAGCAGAAACTAAGAATTAAAGATTGAAAAAGGAATTTAGGAACAGAGAAAATAAAAAATAGGGAAGAGAAATATCCTAGTTGCCCAAAACAGAGAAATAACTCTAAAAGACTAAAATTTAAGGGGTAATTACCTTTTCCCCCCATGAACTACCAAAAAATGCGCGATGCCCCCATGAACTACCAACTCGACCAAAATAGAGCATTCAACTACCAAAGACAGCCATTTTCCCCCATTTCGTCAGTTAGACGGGTTAAAAGAAACAGTCAACGGGCCATGTGCCGTTTTACATGGGGGCATGTTGGAAGATGGTGGTAGTTCATGGGGGGGAAAGAGGAAGATAGTGGTAGTTCATGGGGGGAAAAGAGGAAGAAAATGAGGGTAAAACGACGTGTGACGGACACATGACCCGTTGACCGTTTGTTTTAACGCCTTTGACTACGGAAGGGGGGAAAATAGTTGTCTTTGGTAGTTGAATGCTCTATTTTGGTCGAGTTGGTAGTTTGTGGGGGCTTTGCGCAAAAGTTGGTAGTTCATAGGAGGAAAAGGTAATTACCCCAAAATTTAATTGATGCCTCAAAATTTAATTGTTCCATTGAGTTTGTATCCCACTCATAGGAAAAAATTAAACAAATCCTAATTGAAAAAGAAAAAACCTAATCTTTAATGGAAAAGGAAAGCATAATCATTGTTAAAAAGAAAAACTAAAACACACATGCATAACAGGAAAAGGAAAACTAAAAAACTCATGCATAACTAAAATAACACTAATATCAATCTTCTTCTGCATTAGTTTTCCCGTGTTGGAAAGAATTCATCCTCGAATTCAAATTATATTTGCCTCGATCTTTTGGATGTCCAATCAATCCCTTCCTGAGTTGCATCCATTCTTCTCAAGAGCAAAACAACTTGATACCCAAAAAGAAAGACCACACAACTAGTCACCATGAAATTCCGAATAACAGCTTGAAAATTCTTCACACCATATTGAGATAATTCAATATTCACACGGTCTTGATTTATCTTCTCACATTCACATGCCATAAAAAAATTTTCAAACAGGATCAAATATTTCTCTCTTTGAAAATAAAATTTTCCCCTACCGTGTAGGAATTAACATTAACATCAACATCTTTAATGGGAGAATTCGGTGAAAAGTTTTCTATCCCAAGGAAATAAATATAAATAATTTCCTCAAGACCCAAATCACATACTTCACTCTTCAAACTTTCATCAAACACATGATTTTCTCAATTTTGTTTAACCTCTATATCAGATGACAAAGCACTTACCTCTATAAGATCTTCATTATCGACATATGAATCATAAGTTGGTTGAGAATTCCAATCCATGAAACATTGAGAAGCATCCTCAATGTCTTTTTCATGTTGGAACTCGTCATCAACAAACTCATCTTCCTCTTCCACATGAGATGGATTTGTTAGATGGGTTTGAGGTTTGCGAACAATGGTCAAGGTGATGAGAGTGCTAGAAAATTTTGGATGCTCAACTCTAAAGCCTAAGTTTCTATGGCGCTCATCCTGCAACGCTGTTCCCCATCCACAACAGGATTGTTATATGGGTTCTTGAAATTGGATTGTGAATCATGACAGTCAATATTGTGATACAACTCCCAATTTTGCACTGCTAGACACCGGGTTAACTCTGCAACCCGCATCTGCAAGTCTTCAATCATCACATCTTGTACGTTGCGTTCATAGTAGGGGATGACTTCTTCATTCAGAACCTGTCCATCCCGACCAAGACAACAAGCACCATTTATGAAAACTGATGAAAAATTACCCCTATATGATGCTAAGCTTTGATACCAACTAACACCAGGCATAACTAAGATTGTTCTGAAAACATATGATAGTAGTAGAAACTTAGAATTGAAGATTGAAAATGAAATTTAGAAACAAAGAAAATAACAAATAGGGAAGAGAAATACCCTAGTTGCCCCAAATAAGCAAACAAAAAAATAAATCTAAAAGATTGAAATTTAGTTTATAAACTTAATTGTTCCTTTGAGTGTGCATCCCTTATATAGGAAAAAACTAAACAAATCCTAATTGGGAAACGAAAAAACTAATCCTTAATGGAGAAGGAAAATCCAATCCTTATTGAAAAGAAAAACTAAAACACACATACATAATAGGAAAAAGAAAGCCTAATCCTAATGGAAAATGAAAACTAAAACACACATGCATAAATAAAATAACACTAATGTCGATCTTCTCTTCCATCACTCAAATAGAACTTGATTCAGGTTGCACAATGCACTGCAACGCATAGCCACAAAAACAAAGGCAAATGGGCGTGTTAGGGAGCTCATCCAATGTGTAGAGCAACATCACTATCGACACCCTCACAAAGTGCGGTGTTTCAAAGCATGACCAGCACCACTATGGTAGCACCATGAGTCCATGACTAGTTGTGGGTGTAAGATTTGTTGGGGGTTGAAAAAAAAAAAAAAAAAACTGTAACCGCCTAATCCGGTTAGAGGTTATAAAACCTATAACCGCTCCACTATAATAGCTTTTAAAAGTATAGCATTTTGGGCCTATTTTGGGTGTTGGGTCTTTTTTTTTTTGGGTCACTTTGAATGTTTTTGGGCCTTTTGTTTTTTGCCTTTGTAGGGCTTTTTTGGTCTAAAAATATGCACTCTTTTGCACTTATCAGGCCCAATAAGCTCATGCATTTATCATACCCTTTCTCTTTCTTTTCTTTTTTTCCTTTTTTTTTTTTTTTTTGTTGCTTAAAAAGGAGCAATCTTTAACACTTATCTGGCCCAATAAGCTTATGCACTTATTAGGCCTTTTTTTTTTTTTTTACCTTTTCAGGGTCTTTTTTGCCCTAAAAAGCTCATGTTACTAAATAACCAAATGACTGAAATGATAATAGCTTGCATCCAAAGATTCAGAAAATTGCAAAAATGGCCCTAACAATAAAAAATCACAACATCAAAAAACTACTATTTCTTGTAAAGTTGAAAAAAAATGGGCCTTTGTATTACTGGGCCTTCATAAAGGTCCACCATTACATGAGCATATAAATGAAAATTCACATAAAAAAATCCACAATTCAAGACAAACATATCTATGGTCTATACACCCCACATTCAGCATATAAATGAAAATTCAATCAATCAAACCCAACACAAACATAAACCTATCCACTTCTACTTCTATTTCCACTTAAGTGGATTGAAAGAAAGAAAGTATATTAGAGAAATTCAACCAAACAACAACAAAAATAGTTCAAAAAAATATTAAAAACACCATCAAAAGATGATAATCCAGCGTGCCATACGTGCTTTAGAACAAATCCAACACCACTATGATTTCGTCTTCTAGCTAAATCCTGTGTAGATAACAAGAAGAAAGCTCATAAACTTAACATAATAATATCAAGGCACAAGCATGTACAAATAATAAATATGCTTGATACGACCTGTGGGCGTGATACTTGTATCACTAAGAGTGTCCTTCATCTGTTATTGGATGGATAATAAATTATAGTTTACAACCAACTAGCAGAGCATATTACATTCAATCTAGAACACTGATAATTCTCTGAATCAACAACAACACAATTCTTAAAACACAAATACATATAACCAAATTTATCAAAAATGAATAAAAATAGCATACCATTGAATCTCATTCCAGACTTCATACATTACATATAATCACTATCCTTTTTTTCTTTTTCTAACTATTATGATTTGTAAACTGAAAAATAAATAAATAAGAAGAAATTTCTAAATTCATCTTTATGTTTTCTAATAAAAGGAACATGAACATGTGGCAACCATGAATTGAACATGCTAAGGTCACTTTTATCTTTATCTTTATGGTTTATGGGTTAATTATTAAAAAGCCCCTCAGACTACCAGTCGTTTTTAAAGCAGTCCCCTGAACTACCAAGTACATCACTTGAACCCCACAAACTACTAAAAAGTACCAAAAAGACCCATTTTATCAAAATATTCCTATAATACCCTTGCCACATATTATATTTTCAATTAAAAAATAATAAAAATTAAAAATTAAATTTTTATATATATATATTAAAAATATTAAAAAAAAAAGGTTAAAAAATTGAAAAAATATACGAAAGAGTGGCTATGTGATGATCCTTTAAATGAGTTATCACAGTGGCACAACTACATGTCGCTTAGCTAACATACGGTACACATTCCATAATATGTACCTGATAATCAAAGTTACATCTACGCAGTAGATAACACATAATAACATTGTCAACATAGCGGAAAGCACATCTATAAACAACATTTGGTTATAGCAAAAAAGCCAATAATATGTCTATCTGTTTAAGGCTTCTATAGAGCTATTAAATACATACCAAAAGACTGGTTCATAAATACAAGTGTCATAGGCGACATAAGCCATAAACAAGACTACCAAAAGGCGGACAACCCATGGTCCAACCATTACAACTGTCGCGTCGGGCTTCAGTTATAATATCTCAATCTCTATGCTACGACGTCATCCATTAGATTCACTGATCTTGCAGTTAAAGCATCAGAGTTTGTACGGTTATGGGGTTAACCAAATCTGTACAGGTAAAAGTATGAGTTCACCACCTCAGTAATAAATTACCGAGGCCTCAATAGTATAAGACTCACAAAGAAATTTAGGCATAGATCATACATGCATACAAGAGTCATCAATATCATTCTCAATCTATTATGTCCATACCACAACATCAATTACAAGTCACACCTTTCATCATGCTACTATAAATTAATTTCATTCAATTAACATCATACAACACGTGCCAGAAGCAACAACCTTGAACATATCGTCACCGCAGCTAGAAGCAAGAACTCTAGGCTTACGCATAGAACACCAGAATATCATCTCATTAAGCTAGAACTACGACTCTAGGCTTACCATTAACATCGCCCGTAAAGCCACATGCCTACAGGGCAATCATTACATACCGCCTGTAAAGCCATATACCCGCAAGGCAAACAATATACACCGCCCATAAAGCCACATACCTGCAAGGTAAACATTACACACCGCTCGTAAAGCTACATACCCGCAGGGCAAACAATATACACTGCCCATAAAGCCACATACCCGAAGGGCAAACAACACACAAGTGCTAGAGCCACATACCCTAGACTTACCTTGTACACAAACTCATTACAATCATTATCACAAAACTCATATTCAAGCGCCAACAACCACAACTCAATCACATTATTCTCATTCATCTTCCTTTCGACGCATACCTCATTCATAATATAATTCCGTGTTATTCAATTCCCAACCATTCCAAACATATCAATTTCAATCGTATCAACATTTACATATCATCATAATTCTCAATTCAACAATTCACAATTCAATCACATATATATGTCCAACATCATGTTATCCATTCTCATGTAATTCCATGCATATCTCTACATCATTACGTTTATCACATTTCTATTCACAATACAAATCTCATGCAATTCTTCAACATCAATTCATCAATATATTTTATTTTCACAATATAGTTCATAATCACATATACCAAATCATCATCATAGAGTTAGCATCAAATTCGGCCAAACATAGCATTGAAATTAATCCAATAACTCATGGGACTAATCCCAAGTATAGTTTCCCGTGGGCTATAAACCTCACTTCGATGCATATTTAGTGTTCATATGCTTATGCCTCATGCCTTAAAACAATAAACATATATTTTCTAATTTCATGAACATGCCTTTAACTCATGCTTTCAAGGTAAATCCATAAACAGTTAACACCTCAATTCATCAATCAACATTTGCATAATTTAAATCCCAACAACAGCAAGCAATCAAACTCTTCAAATCAATTCAAATCACACTTTCCAGTCACACGTCATTTCTCATAAACATCATTGATACTTTAACATAATTGAAGCTACTTAATACATTCAACATATTGTCAACATATTGTCAGTTCGGTAATAAAATCATATATCATTTGCAATCTATTAAATACATAAAAGTATATTTCCTTAGTAAGTAGAATACTCACCTGGTTGACTAGCCCATGGAAAACCCATAGAATTCCTAGGGTTCCTCAGATACATACCTATAATATAAAAACGTTAAACTAATCCAGATAGCATTAACCCAAAATATTTAGTTAAGGTTAGACATTAAAACCACATCCTAATCACATACCCTTAGAAATAGACACTAACCTATAAATTATATTTACTATCTTAGCCACATCATTACTTACATGTTTAAAATAATATTAATCCATAAGAAAACCTTAGGGTTAACCTCACAAAATACCAATTAAACCAAATATCCATAATTCATATTTACTACCCATAACACAATTTAACAACCTAGGTTTTATACACTTAAAACCTCAAATTAATTTAACCTATCTATTAGGGTTTTCAAAATTAAACCCATAATTATCAAAACACCACCCCAATCACAATATTGTTAACCCAATAGCATTTACTAAGGGTTAATCACATAAAAACCACTAAAATTAAATACCCAAAAGTTAGGGTTTGAGGAAACTCACCAAAATTCACCAAACTAAAACCCGTGGTTTTGGTAGCCTCAAGTAAGTTCCAAGTAACCCATTACCTAAAGAAAACACTAGATTAAACTCATATTTCAAGATTTTAACCCAAAATTACAAAATCATGAGTTTAGTGTTTTACCTCAAAACAATAGGTGAAAACGTAGATCCTTACGCATAGATCACGTTTATGAAGTCGGATTTTGAGTTTGGACGGTTAGATCCCCGTGGATTGGCATTTCAAGGTGAAAAACCGAGAGAGAAGGGGAGGAGATTTGGCGAAATGGATAGGAAAAGGGTGTTCGGCCCCTTTTAATCCGATTTCGTCCTGACGGGCGTCAAAGGCCGTCTAGACGCGTGAGTTTGTGTGGCGTTCAGCGCTCCACGAAGGCCTTCCGGACGCGCTCCATTTTTGTGTCCGGACGGGCCATTTCTTTTAACCCAGGCGTGCACCCATTAAGGCTGTTCGGACGTGGCTTGTCTCACGTCCGAACGCACCATAACTTCCTTTCTAATTTATTTCTTGGACTTTCTATGTGCATCCTATAGCATTTTCTTGTCATCTAATTATTCTTAACTATTTATTCACTAGATTTTACTCTTAAAACAAAATTCAAAATTCGGGTCATTACAGGCTGAGCCATCCCTTTGGGCAAACTAGGAGCTATAAGACGATTTGAGAGTTACCATCTCGTTTGAGGGTTTTGGAGAGAGTGAAGTCAAGTAATGTAGAGGAAATGAGGATTAGAAAACTCAAAGAAGCTCCTTGGTTGATGATAGAGAAAATAAGACGGCATTGCGGGGGACAGAGAGGAAACTCAGGGAGGTAGTGCAACGAGTCGACGAGGGGGGCAGTGCGGTGTTTAGTGAGAAAAATTGGGGTTTGAGGAGGATGAAATGAGAGAGAGAGAGAGAGAGAGAGAGAGAGAGAGAGAGAGAAGGAAAGAGACGAGGTCATGAGGAGTCAAGACGCTAAGGCTTTGAAAATTGAAACGATACAAGTATAAAACCCTTGAAGCGAAATAACATCATTTTGCATATATATATATTCAAGGCTGTTAGTGGTTTTCTCGAACAACCTCTAAAGGCGGTTTCGGCAAGTTTATAATCGCTCTCCTTTTCAACTCTAATATATGTATCTTCTCCATTTCAAATGAAATTGAATTACAATTTAAAGTAAACGCATAATGTTACACATTTAACGGTGTATATATAAAGTACTTAATGTTAACAATTCTTTTTTAAAAAATAAATAAATAAATAATATGAAGTTATATACACGGTTAAAGTGTCACATCAATACCAATCAAATTGTGATATGTGTCACTTACAATAAAAATAAAATAAAAAATAAAAAAGAGAAAGAAAGAAAGAAGAAGAAGAATTTTTTAGGGGTGGCAGCCACCCCATTGTCAATATCTAGGTTTCGAAAGCAAAACCTTAACTATCCGCTTGTTTCTCAATGAAATGACTGCAATGGAACAAAAAAAACTGCGAAATGAGAAGCTTCTTTTCAATATGCATTTTCTTCTCTTTTCTCAGTGTTTCATAGGGAAACAAACGTGTGATAAAAATAAAAAAGTAAAATAAAATTAAAAAAATTAAAAAAAAATTTAATTAATTAATTAATTAAAAAAAAACAGGTGTTTAAAGCTCTTTTTTTAGAGCCGTTTTAAGGCCTTAAAACGGCACCAAATGTTTTGAACCGTTTTGAGAATGGGTCAACACATCAAGTATTAAAAACCCGAATTGAGCCGTTTTTACCTAAAACAACTCTAATTTGAGCCATTTTTATTAAAACGGCTGAAACCGGTTTAAGCCTCTTTTTAAAACGACTCAAATCGGTTGGAGTCGTTTTGGCAAAAACTGCTCAAACCGGTTTGAGCCACTTTGGTAAAAACGACTGCAACCGATTTGAGCCGTTTTGGAATAAAACGGCCCTAAATAATTGGAGTCGTTTTAAGGACCTTAAAACGGCTCTAAAAAAATTATTTTTTTTAAAAAAAAACCATTAATTTTTTTAAAGCTGTTTTAGGGTCCCTAAAATGACTCTAAATAAAAAGTAATTAAAATATATATATATAACCCCTTTTGACCTTTTCAGTACACCATATACATCCGATCAAAAATAACACCAAATCAGAATACCCATCAACAAATGTCACAAACCAAACCCACAAATACTCATATAAATTTATCACAGCATCAAGACCTTAAGGTTACTAACATTACCACAACCCACAATACACAACTTGCCAGAACACCATAATTTTATTTTTTTTTTCAATTGTTGCAACTGGGACACCCCTTGGCATCTGCAAAATCATAAAAGAGGAAAAAAGTTTTAGGACTTTCTGCCTAACAATTGAAAAGAAAAAAAAAAAAAAAAAAAAAAAAGAATCAATGAAAAAAAAAAAGGAAATAGAGATCAAATATGAACTAGGAGATCACAAATAAAGCAACATATTTTTATGAGGCTCTTTGATCTGTTATTTAACGACAATGGAAGTCATTGTGCAGAAACTAACCAGAAATCGATTTTTGGCTCCACCGGCTAGGTCCAATTCTCCAAAACGGTTCCAACTTGAGCCGTTTTATGGCACAAACGACTCTAATTAGAGCCGTTTTTTGATTTTAAAAAAAAAAAAAAAAAAAAAAAAAAAAAAAAAAAGACTCCAATCACTAATTTTAATTTTTTGATAAATTTTATATATATATACACACACACTAAATAAGAATATAGTATACTAGCTAATTAAATATAGTATACGGCTCCAACAGTTTTTAATTTTTAATAAATTTATTAATACATTTTTTACTCAATTTATTAATATATGTTACATATGTTACTTAATATTTATAAGTGTGTATATTAGTTAACATAAATACTAACTACTTAGCTCTAAATCAAAAAAAAAAAAAAAAATTAAAACTAGTTTTTATTTTTATTTTTTCTATAATTTTTTATTATTTTATATTTTTTTAATTTTAATAATTTTATGAAGGGTATTTTTGTCATTAGGGGGTATATTGACATTTTTTGGTAGTTTGAGAGGGGGACATTGACAATTGAATAGTAGTTTGAGGGGGATATATAGATCGTACCATGATCAATCACATGGATCGTACCACAATCCATCACATGATTGTACTACGATCGATCACATAGATTGTACCACGATCTATCACACATGGTCGTACCACAATCCATGTGATCGATCGTGGTACGATCATGTGATCAATCGTGGTACAATCTATGTGATCGACCGTGGTACGATCATGTGTGATCGATCGTGGTAGGATCTAAGTGTGATGGATCATTGTATGATCCATGTGATCGATCGTGGTACGATCTATGTGATGGAACATGATAAGATCTATGTGATCGATCGTGGTACGATCAATGTGATAGATTGTGATACGATCATGTGTGATCGATTGTAGTACGATCTATGTGATCAATCGTGGTAAGATCTAAGTGTGAATGATCGTGGTACGATCAATGTGATCGATCGTAGTACGATCTATGTGAGACCTTTTTTTTTTCTTTTTTTCTTTTTTAAACGGCTATAATTTGAGACCTTTTTTTTTTGTTTAAACAACTGCAATTAGAGCCGTTTTGATCAAAACGGCTCCATTTCGAACCATTTTGGTTAAAACAACTCAAATTAGAGTCGCTTTAAAAACGGCTTTAATCAATTTAAAGTCGCTTTAAAAACGGCTCAAATTCAAAAAGTGACTCAAATTAGAGCCATTTTAATAAAACGGCTCTAATTAGAATAGTTTTTGTTAAAACGGCTCAAATTAAAACCGTTTGAACAAAAAAATGGCTTAAAAAATCCTTCTTTTGTAGTGATTATAGGACTGGAACACGTCCCATTCTTGGCATTATTCTTTTTCATTTTTCTTTTTTTTTTTTTGTCCTAAATGTACTTGTGGGTAAAACATATAATTTAAATATAATAACAGCATATAAGAAGAGTGGGATTACTCTTAATGAAAATCCTATCATTCGATCTTGCTTTTCCTCCAAATCCTCTCTTATGAAAGCATCCAATAAATGGATGTCAATAGCCCATCATCTTTTTCTAAGCCTTTTTTTTTTTTTTTTTTTCTCCTAAATCAATAGCCCATCATCATTCATGCTGCTTTCTCATGGGTCTCACTCACTCCGAAGCCTTAGAATGCTTAGGAAAACGAAAAAGTAAAATAAAAAATAAAAAATAAAAATCATGATAAGGTATAGTGATAAGAGTAATGTTACGGAACATAATTTTATATTTTTTGGGACACAATGCTGCTCTAAAAATAGGCTTATCAAGCACGATGTCGAAGTCCATCAAAAATTTGAGTTTGTTTTCTTTAACAATCATTGGTTTTAGGTGAAATGACAGCTCATGGTCTGGCAAAGGGTATCCGAGTCTGAAAGTCATGAGATCGAGTTACGAGATCCTCATACCGAGGGAGGAATTGTTGGGACATAATGTTTTTTCTTCCGACCACTCTAATAAAAATAGGCCCGTTGGGCTCAATATCGAAATTCATATAAGATTTGAGTTTCTGTCCCTTAACATCAATTAATTTTAGGTGGAACAATTCATGGTCCGACAATCCTCCTAAAGTTGACGTAACTCTACTGATTAAAAGTTTTTTTTTAATTTTTTTTCCTTGAAAAAAAAATTCCTAGCCATCTTGAAAAAATCTATGCCACCTTATAAAAGTTAAGAGCCTACTTAACCAATTAAAGCTAATTAACCAGATCGTCTAAGCAAATTGGAGTCGTACGTCCAAGTAAGAAGTTTATTATTTTTTATTATTTTGGTTTTTGTTTTTGACAACTTTATGTAAGAACCTTTTCTAGGAGAAAAGGATAAAAAAAATGTTGAACTATTTAGTGATTTTTCATGTAGGAGATTTTTTTTTTTTTTTTTTTCATAAGTGTATAGTAACATCACATTGAATATGCCTCTGGACATTACATGGTGTATCATAATAATCGACTTTAAAGAGTAAAAACTTCAAGAGGTTGTCTTTTAGGACTAGAGTATAAGAATGCAATACGAGAGCATAAGTTATGACTAGTTTAAGGCCAAACGAGGGTGGCTAAACCACTTCATGGCTATTAGGGATGGTTCAGACACTGAATTTGTCAATCTGGATAACAAATGTAAAACTTTTGTAAAATGCTTGTTTCTCAATGAAATGATTGCAAGGAACAATTTTTTTTTTTTTTTTTAAAAAAAAAAAAATGCAAAATGATCGAGAAGCTTCTTTTCAATGTGCATTTTCTTCTCTCGGTGTTTCATTGGAAAAACAAAATTGTGACAAATAATAATAATAGAAAATCAATACTAACCAAAAAAATATGGTGAACTAGTTTTATTCCAATTCTTGGAAATTTTGCAACGAGTGTGTTGAGGGGAAAGAATAACGGAGGAAAAGGCACTTAAATTGGCCTTTCATGTGGGAAAGAATGAGCAAAAGTTTGAAAACAAACTTGTCAAAAAGAGAAGAAAAAGATCTTGAACAATTTCTAGTTTAATGTATCCATATTATTTATCATGTACAATTCATTAAAACTCCACAATTATTTTTACATTAAATAATTAAAATTTTGTTATCAATATTATTATTTTTAAATATAAAATTAAATATCATAAATAATAAGATTATAAATGTTGAGTTAAAAAAAGTGGTAATATTGAGATGGTAAAATTTTCATAATCTAATTTAAAAGTAATGATTAAGATTTTTGTAGAAGAAGATCGACCTAATTCAATTTAAACTACATATCGTTCTTAGTTTGAGAAAATAACAAAAAAGAATTATTCTCAATATGATTCTTGGAAAAATGACCCTTCTTCATTTAGGTAGACTTCTAATATGGTGTTCATATGCGAACAGAGGCTTTGCTTCACCACGGAGGAGCCTAATTAATCCTTCCAGACTCAACGGTGGTTACAACTAGAGATGGCTTGCAGTTGCGGTTAGCGGTTATTGGCTAAAACTGCTAACCACCACCGCCTAGCAGTTATACAAAATTTGCAAAGCGCCTCCACCAACGATTGACGGTTATCAACAAGCAACTGGTTCTTTTTTTCTTTTCTCGGCCATTTTGCTGTTGGTGCCCAACGCCGATCAAACAACAAAGATTCAAATCGTCAACCACAAAGATTCAAATCTAAGACCTAGAATAACAAATCAAGGCACAAATATTCAGACCTAAGAAGCAATAAACGACAACATGTTCGTAGGAGCTTAGATCTCATCGAAGATGGTGTTGATGAGGTTCACGCCGACCTGGTTCGTGGCTATTGGCTGCATCGCCAAACGCTTCGTATTGGACCATCGGTGAAGGCGACATAGGATAGCTTCGTTCTGTCACCCTAGTCGTTGGCAATGATCTCGTCGATGACACGATTGTGTTACAAAGAGAGAAAGATGAGAGCAGACTGAGAGAGTGAGAATCGAGAGAGAGGGGACTCAGGGGAGGGTTTGGCGCTTTGGCAGCGAGAGAGTTAGAGATGTTTAGGTTTAAAAGTTAAAACCCTATACGACCAAAACAACGTTGTTTTGGTGTGAGTATATATATATATATATATATATATTAATATTAGTAATTAAAGGTGGTTAGCGGTTTTAACGGTTTTGCGGTCGTACGATTAGCGGTTAGCAGATATTTATTTCACACCTACAAAATATTGCGTGTCAGGTTCAAGCCATGTCACCCCTAATCTTAATCCACTAATTTTGTTAATGCAGTTTTCAGTATGCTGTGAGCTACACGTTCTTCGATGTTCTTTCCGTCTCTTGAACTTGCAATCGCTGCAAAAACTAACACCGTTATGAGAACGTACTGGGATTGCCGATGGATCTCACTCCGATGCTTACATAAGTTTATGAGTGAGAAGTATGTAAGAGCATGATAATTCAAACTTGGGTTTATATGCTACGAGGTAGAGGTAAAGACCAGCATTAAGGCTTCACAATCTTCACCTAGGAGCGTTGTACGTCAAAGATAGGCTTTGACTCTGAATCATTCTTCTACTCAAATTAGGACTCCTTCCTTACTTATCTCGGAATAAGATTTTAGGCGGATTATTCGGGATGGAATCTAGTCCAGAATTTGCTAGAAGTAGATGTGATCCGAAATTTCTTGAGGCTTCTAGGGACCCAAACTCTATGCCTGAGGACTCGTGCTTTGCAGGCTTAGAGCCTGTGATCCTTGGTGGGCTAGTGTGAATTTAGAGGCCCATAATCTGCTGGCTAGGCCGGGCCTGCCGGAGTAGATTTATTACAGAGTCTCAGATTCGTATGAACTTTGTAAATAATGTTAAAAATTGAAGGCCACCCTAATATATCTCAATCATGAAATTGAAGCAGCAGAGCACGTGAAACTTTTGGATCAGTGTTCGTACCAATTGGTTTTATACTTTATTGAATGGGGTCACGACCTTTGTCCTTAATTTACTCCACTTTTTTCCAGAATCTGTTTAAAGAAGGAAAAGAGGAGAAAGTTATGATACTACGTTGGAAATTAGAGCAAGACCACAAAATAAAAGAAATGGAGTTTAACAAGGGATAAATGTAAAATTAGTAGGTTTTGACAAAAAGCTATCTGATTTTTTTTTTTTTAAAAAAAAAAGTTTCTAACATTGTGATTAATAATAAAAAAATTGGTATTGATATGACACATCCGGATTCTGTCAACTTTTCTAATGGCTATCGGCAAGTATCTTTTATTTATTTATTTAAAAAAAAAAAAAAAAACCCCATATCCCAGGAAATGTTTAATCACTTTTTGTTTAAAACTCAAAGAACTATTTGTCAAAATTCCAAACAAGGTCAACCAATTTTGCATTTATCCCCATTTAACGAGGGAGAGACAAATTGTTGTTCCTTAACCCTAACCGAAAGGCTGTCTTTTGGGTCAAATGAATCCTTGCCCAAGATTGTAGATCTTGAAAAAATCTATGCCCCCTTATAAGAGTTAAGAGCCTAAACCAATAAAAGCTAACCAAATCCAATCGTCTGAGCAAATTGGAGCCGCCCAACTGAGAAGTTTGTTATACGCTTATCATCTGATTTTCCTTGGATTCAAACTGGGTGATAAAAACATATTAATCTCATGCTGCAATGTGAAGTAAAAAAAAATTAGTAATAATGTCAACATGTGATAAAAGAAAAAAAAAGGTTAAATATATTTTTGTTCCATGTGGTTTAACGACTTTATTTTTTGTTTCATGTACTTTATTTTCTATCGTAAATGATATCTTGTTTATGACTTAAAATGAAGATGATACCTCTGTTTATTTTCCGTCCAAAACCTTGATGGAAGTCCATGTCACTAGTCACGGACGGAGCCAGAAGCTCTTATGGGTAGAGGCCAGGGGCTAAAAAATTTGTTAGTAGGAGCCAATAAGCTAATTTTTTTTTTTTTTTTTTTTTTGGAATTGAGGGGGGTCCATGGCCCCTGCCACCCCCCAAGTTCTATCCCGGTCATTAGCTCTAAAAAACTAACATGTGTCCCTATGCTAATTAAAAATTAAAAAAAATATAAATAATAAAAGCTAGTAAAAAATTAAAAACATAAAAAACTTAAGAAAAAAAATTGAAAAAAAAAAAAGAGAGAGAGAGGTGGTTCAAGCCACCCTTATGGCTGATCTGGGGGTAGCCGAACAACTCCAAGGGCGAAACCCTAAGACGATTTTTTTTTAGGCCTTGTATGGGTGGTTTTTGGCCACCCCCAGGCTAGCCATGATGGTAGCGGCTCGAGCCACCCCTTTTTTTAAATAAAAAAGAAAAAATTAATGTTTTTAATATTTTTAGCTTTTATTTTTTTTATTTTTAATTTTATTTTTAATGAGGCACATGACATGTGTCAGTTTCTAAAGGGTGTTGACATGGACTTTCGTCAATTTTTAAATAGAAATTGGACGGAGATGGTATTTCTGTCTTTAACCATAAACGAAGTACCATTTACGATACAAAATGAAGCACTTGAGGCAAGAAAAAAATAAAGTAGTTCAACCACAGAAAGTCTAAAAAAAATTAACACCCTCTAATTCATATGTTGATCAGCACATTATGAAAAAGTTGTAGACATTCTAAAATTTTTCAAAAAAAACATTTATTAGAAATATGGACACTTTTTTAATATTTGCGCGCATATAAAAAAGAAATAGAAAAATTATTTAATTAGAAGCAGTGGTATCCCTTATTATTGTAATTTGATCCCATAAGAGAAGCTGTCATTGTAATCGAAGCCTGTCATTATTAAAGTCAGCTTTTAAAACCAATTATCCAACCTTGTCTTGGACTCGATGTTTCTACTCCAATCATCGTCTCCAGAACTTCTCTCAATTGGGTTGACCTCAGGTCGTCTCTTAGCTCTTGAGGTCATAATTTATGTGGAATTTGATTTCTATGAGAAAGTGAGCTTAAAAGTTTTATTATTATTATTATTATTGTTTTATTAAAAATGTGTAGAAAGGAGCGATTAGAACGGCTAATATAACTTGGCGTGACCATGGTCATAACTTTACTCAGCCTCATTAAGACATAAGTGAAATCAAAGACGGTTAATACTAATCAAATTTCGAGATTTTCATTGTGGGAGTCGAACCTCCGTTCTAATACTAGCCCAACCACATGAAAATTACATAAATGTCACTAAACCACAACCACCACTAATAATAAAGAACTTAAAACCTGGATTACAAACTGAACCATAAAGAAATAAATAAGGTATAAATGTGAAATTGTTAGTACTTTTTCATGTACGTATGAACTTCTTTTCTTTGATTTTTTATTTTTATTTTGATTTTTGTATTTAACAACTTTATGTAAGAATCTTTTCTAGGAGATAAGGAAAAAATGTGGAACTATTTAGTGATTTTTTTTCGTGTAGGAGCTTTTTCTTTGGATTTTTTGTTTTTTTACAACTTTATATAATTAGTACTTACATGTATATATATATATATAGTACCAAGTTATTACAACTTGTTACTGGGGACAAGAGTACATGTTCTAAAGCCACTAAAATGGTACAGACTTTGGTGTAAATTATCTTCTTTTGCTCTATTCACTTCGTCCTCCAAATCTACTAGACAAGTTTATAATCGGATCGTCACAAATGTTAGATCACCAATGTCTACATATAAAACTATTGTGACATCCTCCCTTGGACTTAAAATCAAAGTGAACTCTAGCTTTTCTATCATTCACATCTCTTGAACAAAAGTTATCGTTTGCGCTCACAATTGAAAGAATAATAGGTAAATATATTGACTCTGCTTCTTTAGCGTGGGATGATGGAATGTCCCAAGTGAGAAGCCCCATTGCGGTGGCTGTTCAGTTGTTCTTGATGTACGCATGACATTCTTCGGTATATATATGTATTACATAAATAACAATTGAAGCAAAAGCTTTGAATAAATAAGAATGGAAGATTAGAATGAAAGCAGTGGTGCAAGATGGAGGAGTGATAAGGGTTGTAGTTTGAGCCTTTTCTCCAGTTCTGCAGTTCAATGTAATTTGAACCTTTCTAAGTTAATTTTCTATTCTGCTTAGTTTTCCTTCTAACTTATTGTTCTGTTTGTTGTATATGTATGTATTGTATATGTATGTATATATGTAAATATATGTGTTTTTCACGTGTTTATATAAAGAGTAATACTACATGCAAGAATTCTATTCTCCTTTTATCCCCTAAAGGTGATATGCTTTTAAAATAACCATTAAATTTATGATAGATCATTATTGGATTTTGATCTAACAGTGATTTTAAAAGTCATATCATCTTTGGAGAGATAAGAGGAGGATATGAGTCTTGCATATAGCATTACTCTTATATATCATTACTCTTATAACATCACTTGACCATTAGGGGCCCATCAGTTCATATGCCTTGATATAGAGAGGCATATACCATTTCATCCGTAGGGCTGTCCACAAATAACTTTACCTGATTAAATCGCATGATGAAATCTTTTTAAGGATGGTTCAATGTAAATAAATGACTTGAAGACTTCTTGTGTATTCATCCTACCAGAAATTGGATCAGGAACTTTATTCCCAAAGCGTCAAAGCTGTAAATTGATTTTGGGGAAAGTTTTCTAAACCAATCTCGAACATTTCCGGACAGGGTGAGAGGGAAGGCTCAACAAGCCACCTCTTTTGGGGTTCCATGAAGATCTAAATGAGCTTGGTAATTATTTAGATGTTTGGTTGGATTAATGAAGGTCGCAATACTCGAGACTTTGAACTTCTCAGGAAGAAGAATTGTAGCTATTTGATCGGTGAAGGGTTAGGCTATCCCATTTAGCAAATTATTTACTAGAGAAGTTCTGCCTTTTTCTTTTCGGTGGACCCCCTGTTGAAGACCATTGTACTTTTCATCCAAGGAGGCCACCACTTCTCTCGATTTCTTCTTCTTTTGTTGGCGAAGGCTCCTTCCGCATTCGTTGTCCTAGGGAACACCTCTATTCTTAGGATTCAAGTCTTCATCTTTGCGGCCATTGTTTTGGCTACTGTGTTCGTCTCTTCCTTCTTCATTTATGTTAGATTCTTCCTGGATTTGCCTCAATAAACAAGCATTTTGCTCGGTGAGGGCTTCCATATCTTTAGAATTTGGGTAATTCGAGCCTCTAGGGTGGCCATTTGTTCGTTATTCAATGGTCCTCTCGCCTAGGGTAGAGGGTTTGTTCTTCATGTATCAATAGCTTCTACGCGCATTATCTTGGATATGTTTATGAGAAACAAAAAAAGAAAATCGTTCCCACATACGGCGCCAAAATGTTAGTACAATTTCCGTTACGGCAGCACATGCTATTGTAAAGTCCTTTCTTTCCCCTACAAAATAACAAATATCAACAAAGGAACTCGCTGGGGGTGCCAGCCGGACCCACTCCGATGACTAAATCAATCTTCTTGAAAGAATTTAAATCAAGTCTTTATTAACCAAAATTTTATCTTGTTTCATGCCTAGTGGTTTGCACTTATTTATAGATGGGATTTCAATCATCATTTCAGATTGGGTGGGAACTGATTTCTTGACTCCAAGATTCCTTCCCGACATATCTAGGATCCATATCTCCAACATACAACCCTAATATCTTGGGATTTGATGCTTTCGAGGTATTTCTGGGCTTCTTTTAAAGTTACTTCTTCATAGGCTTTAGCCTTAACTAGTTTTTCAAGTTTAATATATATTTATGGGTTTATGTGAATTGAGTAAGTCCATTTATTTACTATTGAGAATATTTCTTATCAAGATGCTCAACTTGGAATACAATTTACGAAATTTAAAAACGGAAACTATTTTACGAAACGAAAGAAATTTTTTTGGTCAAATCGAAATTACTTTCAATTTGACTATCATTTTCGATCACACTAAACACTGAAAAAATATAAAATAAAAATATTTTACGCTGAAACAACTAGAGCCTAAGAGAGAAAATAGATGGGTATAAAAATTCAAATGCACATATCTTATAAGAAAAACTCTATACTTCTAGTTGCGTGGTTCATAACATTTTAAAATGGTAGCATCTCTTTAGTAAGATAATTGCAAATGCAGCGGCCCAGTTTGAAAATTCCTCACCCCTCCCCTTAGGAATTTTTTTTGAATGATTGAAAAATAGAATTGATGTGATATAAAGTTGAAATAATTTATATGGAAAAGTGACAAAAATATTGTATTGTAATGAGTTTTTTATTTAAAAAGTAATAAAAAAATATTAATGTGATATAAAAAGTGAAAAAAGTAAATAATGTTTTGAAGTTGATGTTTTTTGGAAGAAGTGAAAATAAAGGAAGGGGAAGGGAAAATGAATTTCAAACGGGGCACTATCACAAGTCACTAAAAGATTATGATAAACCTGTTAGAAATATTCAACATATTACTTAAACTAACATGCGCAGCGAAAAACGAATAAGACAGGATTCAGGCCTACCTCTAGCCATATTTGCTCAAGCGTTTCACGATCTATTTGAAGAACAAGAAAAGATTATTTGAGGGATCATCTAACCTATGCTTATGACTGTATTGCCGTACTGATGGTGTACACAGGCTATTAATTTATAGGTTAGGTCAGGGACCTTCAAATATGGTAAATACCGTATTGTTCCTCTCATGAAGGAAACAATATTATTAATTGATTTTAAATCAATTAAAACGATTCCATATTCCATTACGATAATTTAATTAATTAAATTACCTAACCGTAATACCGTATATACTATTTATTTATTAAATATTAATAAATACTTCTTTATGTGGCATATAGGCTATATATGGAGATAATATCTTACATTCTCCCACTTGGCCTTTATGACACAGGACTTTATGGTATTAGGTTCCTTAGTTTGGCCAATTACTTATGGAATCCTCCCACTCAGATAAGAAATGTTTCACACGAATCATGGCGGTAAAACCATTATAAAATTAGGTCGTCCCTTCCATGTATCACAATGTAAAACACTCCTTACATGAGTACCTTATGGATAATCAAGCTTTATGAATGAACTTCCTATAAGTCATTCGGGTCCAACTTTATTTATCCTCATGGATAAAATAACAAATGTGCACAAAATCTTTATTATCATAACTTTATGTCTATAGACCAAAAAAGAGACAAACCAAGCAAAAAACGAATTAATGAGTCTCATATATTCCGCATGACTTTATTCTTTATTTACCGGTAAACTTTAAGTCATGGGATCCGCAATCATTAATTCAGTACTTATATGCTCAATAGACCCTTTATGTCTCTTAATGTTATCTCTCATACTGAGATACTTGATGTCGATTTACTTCTGCTTCTACTCTTTATTCTTATAAAAGAAGATTATAGTAGAATTACAACAGAGTATCCTTATGGTAAAACTGTAAAATCGACAATATTGAGACTTTTAACAAAATGTCTCATCCATCATGCCCGTGTACTAAATTCATAGCACGCTAGAATTTTAGCTTTCTTGGTAGACGTAGCAACTATAGTCTACATACTGCATCTTTAAGATATATCTCTCAATAAAAAGATATATACCCTAAAATAGACTTTCTACTATCTACACAATCAGTAAAACTCAAATCTGAACAACTAACCACCTCCAAATGGAAAGTGTATCTTTATGTTAAGTTGTACTTCTTGGTTCCTTGCATATACCACAAGACTTTATTTGCAGCACTTTATTGACCCAATATTCTTATTGTTAGTCATATGGTTATGCAAAGTTTTGTGACCCAATATTCTTATTGACCCAATATTCTTATTCTCCCAATATTCTTGTTGTCTCCCATAAGAAGTTTCACCTAAATCCTTCATTTCAAAGTTTTGTGAAATGAACTTTATGTAGCAACCTAAATCACCACTTGCAAAAAATAATAACTACATATAGGACTAGAAAGATTATTGTACTCCCACTAACCTTAAGGTATATATACTAATTAACAAGGTTTTCAATAAACAATAAAACATTAACCTTGTAAAAAGTATATTACCGATGAGAGATCTATCACAGCCCATAAATAGAATTCTTCTATTTGAAGTATTCTGACTGTTATTTTATAAAACGTTTAGGTTGTGTCATGTAAACCTCATCTTTAAGATCCTCATTCAGAAAAGTTGTTTTCGCATCCATTTGATGTAGCTCTAAATCAAAATGAGCTACTAATGCTATGATTATCTTGATGAACCATTCTTAGACATTGGAGAGAATGTTTCACGATAATCAATGCCTTCCTTATGAGTAAAACCATTGGCTACGAGTCTAGCTTGACTTTTGAGCAATGGATTTATCTCTTACTTCATGGCTTGAACCACAATGTGGAGTTTTCTCCACTCATAGCATGTGAAAACAATTTTGGATCATCTTTATGTCCAATGTCAACATCAGACTCTGGGAGATATACAACATGATCACTAAGAATTGTTGATCTCCTTATTCTATAGGATTTTTCTTAATTTTACTTCCTCTGCATTTTGCAATGGGAGAATAGATTTTGAACCTGTTCTGTATGAGTTGGTTGTTCTAGAAATGATTGTGGCTCAGGATAAGCAATCTGATTTTCTCTGAATACAATCAATCATCCTCTATGAGGAGGAAATTTGGCCAACTCTAGTACTTCCTCAAATTCCAATTTGTGTGAATGAGCACTCCCACTAGGTTCCGCATCCTCTAGAAATTTTACAATCAACAACTCTAGGCTTATATGAAGGATAATAAAACTTTAAAACCCTTTAAAGTTTACTAGATAGCTTATAAAAGATCCGTTGGTTGTCCTTAAATCTAATTTCTTTAGGCGAGGATTATAAATCCTCTCTTTAGCAAGGCAACCCTATATGTGTAAATAATTTAAACTTGGCTTCCATTTATTTCATACTTTAAAAGGTGTCTTAAGGACAACCTTAGATGGAATCCTGTTTAACATATACACAACGGTCTTCAAAACTTTACTCTATAAGGGTAATAGCAGATTAGTGTTACTAATCATTTCCCTTTTGTGTATACCTACCTTAATACTCTATGCCTATATTAGATCTTATGATCTTCATATAGTTTTCTCTTCTTCTTCCTTATAGGTATTGAAAGCATTCAATACCCCAGTTTGAAAATTTAGAAGATAGAGATACATAAACTTTATATGGTCATCACTAAAAGAGATAAAAATATCTCTGACTATTTAGGCAATGAGTATGAAAAGGTCAACACCTTTCAATGTACATGATCTCAAGAATTTTAAACGGCTCTCTTTGGCACCTCTAATGGTCTTGTTGGTATACTTTCCCTTATGCAGTCCACACAAGTACCAAAGTCAGTAAATTACCGACTTTTATTTACTGTATGGAGATATATTTCAATCTTCAAAGCCATAACAAGAGCATTTTTTTAAATTCTCAAAGACTCTACTTTACGTCAACATCAGTATGCAGAAACAAGCAAATAATTTTGTTTCAAAAATTGGGACGTAGGTTAATTTTAAATAGGCTTTAAATAAACCCCAACCAATATTCCACCAAAAATAAGAAAATTTCAAGTTTAAAATAAAATTGAAATTTTTAACAAGTCAAACCAGAAAAAAAATTTCTAAAAGATTATGGAATATAAATCATTTTTGAGATAAAAAATATAACTGAATTTCAAAATTAACCTATAGATCCCAACAACCTTAAATTATAAACACGTGTTATTCATTTTAAAAAGACTCTACATTTGTGTTGACAACGTGGATTGTTAAACCATAATCAATCCACAATATATTTGAATGAGTCACTAAAAGAGATTCATGACATACTAGATATATGAGATTATCTTTATTTTAAGTCATTTCTTATACTTCATGCAATCTTTCTTTATATGCCCTTAATTTTCCTTATCGCATGAGAAATAGGTATCTTGATTGCCATAATACTTTATTGGCACCTTAGTCCCATGCTATAAGTGTTGGACATGATTGCATTTATTGGTCCTTCCCTTGACATGAGTAATCATGTGAACACTTTATGAATTCTCTTATATCCTTGAACACACATGATTAGAAGTTTATTTACTAACCATTTATCCTTACGTGTATTACAAGATAAAATTTTACACTTAGAAGAGAGAATTTCAAAAAATAAATTGACCAATAATGACTCAAAAAATCTCAATCTTTAGGGACTTAAGCTAAACTACAATATCCTTCATTCCCATAATGGAATTAGAAACACTTAAATGAAAAAACATATTAATCTTTTTCTAATCAGAAAAATATTACCATAATGTATTGGAATATGAAACTACCAAAGTAGAGTAACAGGAATAGCTGCAATCATCAAGAATATAAAAATAAAAATACTTTAATGCTATGAAGTAACTTTATTTTAAATTAGCCAATGCCAATTTAAATAGTAAATTTCAACCTACTTGTGGATAAAAGTTGCATCACGTATGAAATTTACTCTTTATTAATAAGACTAAAGCAAATTTAAATATTAATAAATAAAATTCTCCGTACCTGTGGGCAACCGAGAAAAATTTTACTTTTAATACTAAATTTGTTATCTTATTCTAATTAAGTCATAAAAATAAAAACTTCCCTGTGGGGATAAGTAATTAAATTTATGAATTAATTACAAGACGATGTTAACTTTATTTTAAATTAGCCAATGCCAGTTTAAATAGTAAATTTCAACCTACCTGTGGGCAAAGGTTGCATCACGCATGAAATTTACTCTTTATTAATAAGACTAAAACAAATTTAAATATTAATAAATAAAATTCTCCGTACCTGTGGGCAACCGAGAGAAATTTTACTTTCAATATTAAATTTGTTATCTTATTCTAATTAAGTCATAAAAATAAAAACTTCCCTGTGGGGATAAGTAATTAAATTTATGAATTAATTACAAGACGATGTTAATTTTTCTATATGAAGTTCATGTGTATGATCTTTATGCAATTATTATAAAATCGAAATGCTGTAGCTCCCCCAAAATCATAATATTCACGCTGTAATTCATGAACATATAATAAAATTCCTTTTGATGTTTATACATATAATCCTGATGTAATTATCATTAAAAATAGAATGTTGTGGCTATCCCAAAATTATAATGATAATTACGTGTATGCAATCTTGATGCAATTGCCATTCAAAAATTGGGATGCTGTGGTTCTCCCAAAATTATCATGATAATTGCGACTTCATTAACATCTAACAACTTTATAGATGCCCCCTTAATAGCCCCAGAAATATAACAAACCAATACCTAAATGGGGTAAACAGCATTTTCCAAGGTGCAACCAGGTGAGTTCCCAGGAAAGTGAGGGGGGTCACATGGACACACTTAAATCCCAAGACTTTCCTAACCAGAACTTTTCTAGATATTGCATTCTTGGATATTACTGTAAACACACAAACATATATGGTATTGTCAATTATTCTTAGGTCTAGGCATTATTTAAACAATATAAATTCAACAATTAAAATATATTTCTCAATTCATTTATTAAAGAAACAATAATTTTAATACAGATCAATACAAAATCATAAGAGAAATAAAATTGCAATATGAGGACATAATAAAATACATAGCCCAATGGTTTAGTAGTTGGCCAAGGCCCTTTACACTTGGTCAACCCAAGTTCTAAACTCCACATGAGCCTACTATTTTTAATTCTTGATGAGCTACTTAAATGCGTTGCTGTATTGGGCTGACCCAATTGGATCAACCCACCTAATCAGATCGGGTCTCTATATAGGGCTGGCCCAAACTGAGTCAACCCACTTAAACGGGTCGGGCTTTGTATTGGGCCTTTTTTTTTTTAAAAAAAAAAACTTGAATTGGACTGGGTCAGATTACCTTATTGGGCTGACCTATTCAGGCCCACTTAAGTGACCCTGCGACCCACTTAAAACCCTACCCACTTTATGACCCGAAATTGTAGAACCCTGCACCGTCTCCTTCTTTCTCATTTTTCTTCCCTTTTTCACCATGGCTGGCCGAACCTTCTATAAATGGATTGGCTCCAATACATAACAGCAAAACCCCAGGTAACATGAAATTAAGATTCTTTCATCTCATGTTTGTGGCCCAATGTCACAATGCTTTGTCTAGCATTCCAACAAAGAAGGTTCACGGCAGTGGGTTTCAAGCAAAGATTCCGGTTGAATCTATGCCTTAAAGCTCTAGCATGAAGCCCACTGTAGATTCGGTTTCACGTTTTACTGTAAAGCACAATCCTCTTTATGCACAATTCAAAACATATGTACAGTTCGTAAATAATAATAATATTAATAGGCTGATTTTTGTTCCATATGGAACAAACAACATTTTGAAAAAACTAATACCCATATGTTTTTCAAAAGCATGTGAACAATAAATATTCACAAAACAAACACTAAGCAAAACGGCATAGAGGCTGGCTCTGATACCACATGTTAGAAATATTCAATATATTACTTGTTGAGACAGTTTCCGGTAGGTGACGTGTCGATTAGATGTTCGCCTAACTTGCTCCTGGTAGTTCCTGGTCCACCTGAAAAATAAGGCTGCGTCGGGGGGTTCCGACAACCCCGCTCCGATGCTTAAGTAAGTGTATGGTTCTGAGAATAAATGTGCAGAATAATGCCAAAGAGACTGATTAGCATGTGCCTTAGCGTCTGAAGAGGTTCTTGTATTTATAGAGGTTGTGGAGCAGTTCCATTAGCTTCATGATTCGTGCACGAGGCGGTTGGAGGAGACGTGGCTTTGAATGAACGAATGTTCCGGGTTCCGTATACCTCGGTGGCATCATTGGGTTCCATGACGTGCATCATGTCCCTTAGATTCCGGGTACTGCCGAGACGCATGCACTCCATGACGTGCATCGTGTCCCTTAGATTCTGGGTACTGTCGAGATGCACGTAGATGCGGATACCAACTAGCATTTGGGTCGCCAACTCAGGCCAGTTGCAACAGACTGGGCCCAAGTGGTCTCAATGGGCCCGGGTAGATTATGCTCTTTTTGATATTTGGGCCTGGTCGGGTGAAGCCGAGTGGGCCTATTTCCCGGGTTGGGCCCAACGCCCAGGAAGGTCAATATTTGTCCCAACAGTTACCCCCCAATTCTCTTAGGTAAATTTTATACTTGAGAGAATTTAGGAACAATTGATTGATCTTCACTTTGATGTGAGTTTTGGGGTCGGGCGTGTAATACCGAGAACGATTAATGACCCTTCTCCGTACATACTTTTGCTTTGAGTCGGCGATCTATCTCAGAAGTATTGTTTTGTCGGTTGCTTTGTCTTGTCCATACCTTATCCACCCGAGAGGCTTTGCACGCCATTTTTTACGGAATTTACGCTTTTTTCCTTTCATCTCGCAAATCCAAATTTTCAAACTTTCGAATTTCCTCGAAATCCGCGAGCCGCGTGTCAAGTATGATTTGGACGTCGGTTCTTTTTTCCAGGCGTGTCCTGTCCCACCGGGCAAGCCACCGGGGCTCTCTGGCTGCCGGTTTTGGAAGAAGAAATTTGAACGAGACCGTCCAGCTTCCGGTGGATTGTAACCGGTCAACTCCGTGGTCTTTTCGATCTGTCGACGTGTTTCAGCAGCACATTAAATGTGATTTGACGTCGGTTCGCCTTTTGAGGGGCATTGTGGTTGTCAGATGTGTGACCGGCGACGGTTCGGCTGCCGGTTTGGAGGGATGAGATTTGCTGACGTCTCTCTGTCTCCCGGTTGTTCATGACCGGCTAATCCCGGTTGCACAAGAGTATAAATACCCTTCCCATTTGCATTTCTCATTCTTTGTTTTGAACTTTTCTTCCTCTTTTCTCTTTGAACTCGCATCTCTCTCTTGGAAGTTCATCCAAACCTTGTCTTTCCGCATCATGTCCGAAGCAAGGGAACTCCCAACAGTTGTCGTCTCGGAGTTTGAGGAAGAGGAATTACTATCCGAGGACGAGGTGGTACCCGAGCAAGTGGAACGTCAAATGCCCCTCGTGCCTCTCGACCGCCGAGGAGTTTCAAAGATCGGTACCGGGGATGAATTTCGCCTCCGGAACAATTATGATATTCCCCCCTCGGTTCTGCTACATTTTCAAAATCCTGTTACCCGGGAGATTCGTGGGGGCGATCTCGTTATTTACGAGAAAATGCTTTTAGCCGGGCTGCGATTTCCATTACTGGACATTGCCCGGGAATTGGTACTATTTCTTGGGGTGTCCCCGAGCCAGCTTACACCAAACGCATGGAGATACCTTCTCGCCTCTTTCGTTCTGTGGCGAACAGTGTTGGGGGCTCGGATGACAATTCCGGAGTTCTTCAACATCTACCGGGCGGCATATAAAAGGGAGGGGGTTGTTGAGTTTACTGTTAGGAACAACCCCATCTTCATATACCTTTCTCAAAGTTATTCCAACAACCGGGGTTGGAGGTCAGATTTTTTCCGGGTCTCAGGAGATTGGGAGTCGGTAGCGCTCTTACCGTCCGACCAAAGAGTATCAAGAGTCTGGAGTCCTATCCAGGTTGACTTGCGTGAAGCTCCGGCCTTGAATGCGACCGGCAAGAGAAGGGTTGCCGCAATGCTGTTGTTCTCTCAGACTCCCTGGAACGATATGAAGATAGACTATGACAACATAGTCACCGACCAGAATATGCGGGAGGTTTTTGGGTATCAGATTCCTACCGAGAAGGTTTGGTATGATCGGAAAGGAAAATAAAAGCCGAAGAAATCCGAGGGTAGAGCGGCTGGCTCTCCACAACCGAAGGCGTCGAAGGTGGCCCTCGGGTCTAAGAGGGTCATCAAACCAAAGAAGACCGGTAAGGTGACCCACCCTCCAAGGACGGTAAGTAAGGCGACCCAAGTTCCGAGGCCGGCGATTGTACCTCGGGATAGCCTTACCCCAAACTTTTCTGCCCCCGCGACCGATCTCGGAAGTGACTTGACTAGAGCTCCTGAGACTACGATCCTGACTACCTCTTCATCGGCAGTTATTAATCCTATTGAAGTTAGAAATCCAGTGGAAGCGTCTGGTAGGGAGACTCTGGTTGTTCAGCCCAATGATCTTTCGATTGGGGTTGTTCATGCGCCCGATATAGTAGAAATCGGAGACGAACCTGAGGAGTTAGAGCAAGGGCTTCTGAGGTTCGGAGTGCGACCAAGCGCAAAGGGAAAGAAGTGGCATCTGAGTCATCGAAGAGGGCCCGATTTGCCCCGGATCCTTTAGAATATGCGCTTACGCGGGCCACTGAAGCAAAGCTTCTCTTTGGTCGGCCGCGTTTTGTATTGCCCACCTTGCCAGTTACCCGGGAGGAACCGATTGAAGAACGGTCTCCGGCTGAGAGGATAGAAGCTCACTTGGAGTCTGACGCTGGTCTAGCCTCCGAGGATCACTTACCGACGGAGCATGAAACATTTTTACAACCCCAGGATGGACCGGAATCTGGGGATCATGTGGTGATGGAATCGGAAGGTCATCTGGAGACCGGAGAAATAGACTCGTCCGTGCCAGCTGGAGAGTGTTCGGATCGGGTTGAAGTTGCGGAGTCCTCTGGACCCGAGACTTGTAAGGACCAACCGGAGACTCTAAATCCTTCTCCGGGATTTATGGAAGCTGAGACTTCCCGACAGGGAGCGTTAATCGGTTCTTTGAGGGAAGGCCTACTGGCCTGCCCCTTAGAAACTTTAATGGGTTTGATCCCGGAAGGGTCTTTTTCGATGTCCGGGACCGTGTTCCCCGGAGGACTTGCGGAGGTGATGCTACATACCCAATTGCAGGTAAGCCCTGTGATTTCGAAGATATCTTCCTATACTTTGCACGTTTTTTTTTTTTTTTTTTTTTTTAACTCTTTTTTTTTTTTTTTAGTGCGTTATGAGGTCGGTTTCCTTGTGGCGAGACCACCGGGGTATTACTGAAAGTCAAGCTACTCTGGAGGCTAAGGTAGCCGAGCTTCAGTCCCGGGTTCAAGAGCTGGAATTCGAGGTGTCCCGAACCACGGACTTGGAGTCCGAGATAGAAACCCTGAAACAAGATATTCAGACCAGAGATCAGATAATCAAGGCTCGGGACATCGATCTGGCTCAAGCCCGGTAGCTGGCAGATACATCTCATGCTCAAGCACTTGAAAGTGAGAAGACCCTCGACAGAGTACTGAGCAATCTGATAGAGGCTAACGAAGCCAAAACGGCACTGTCTTCCTGGGTGGAAGACTTGGAGCGAGAGAAGGACTCGTTGGTGGCCGATAAGCTATCTCTGTCCGAGAAACAGAAAGAAATTCAAGCTCGGTGTAAGAGGCTTCGGAAGAAGGGTCATCGTTATAAGTCCAAGTCCCGGCGTTTCAAGAAACAACTCGCTCTGGTTCCTTGGCTTCGAGGCCTTAGTTGGGGCCGAGGATCCAACTGGGGTTTCGAGAGATTGAGGACCATGCTCCTGCACCCGGAAGTTTTAAAGGTTGATCCCGAGACTGTGACTCATGAACTTCTTGAGTTGCCCGAGACAGCAACCAAGGAGCTGCAGAATCTGGGAGTGGAATTTTTCTCGGACGTGGAGGACTGGACCGAGGATTCTCCCAATCCTTATCGAGATGACTTAACCTCGGGACCCTCTGTCTCGGAATGTACTCTCGGTAGGGAAGAAACCGAGGAACCTGGGGCTGAAGATGATGGGAACTCGACAGGGAGCCCACTTGTGTAATATATTTATTCTTCTTTTGGGCCGGTTGTACTTTGAAATGAAAACTAATGTAACCCGGTTGGCTTATGACATAGAATTAATTTTTATACTTTGATATTTTGATGTGTTCACATAAACTTTGGTTTCGCTTATGCTACCTAGTTATATTTGGTCTGGTCTGGTTTGATTTGAACCGAGACATTCCTTAATGACTTCGGACAAATTTGGTGATTTGTCCGAGTCAATATTGAGGATATGACCGGTGGTTGTGTTCCGAGTCGGTTGTTTCAAACCGGGGAACACAACACTTGATTTGATTTGAGCTGGTTTGATCTGGTTCGATTTGAACCGAGACATTCCTTAATGACTTCGGACAAAATTTGTTGATTTATCCAAGTCAATATTGAGGATATGACCGGTGGTTGTGTTCCGAGTCGGTTGTGTTTCCAACCGGGGAACACAACACTTTTTGATTTGATTTGAGCTGGTTTGATCTGGTCTGGTTTGATTTGAACTGAGATTCCATGATTTGAATTGAACTGAGAATAAACAGACATTGTTGGTGCCAACTTGGTAACAACAGTAAACATAGTACAAGTAATTCACATAAAATACTTCTTCAAATGCTCGGCATTCCAGGCTCTCGGTAATTCTTTGTCGGTCGCATCAATCAAATGGTATGCCCCTTTGTCGTGGCATCGTATAACTCTGTATGGGCCTTCCCATTTTGCTCCGAGCTTTCCCTCGATTGGATCTTTGGTGATCGGGCTTACTTTTCTCAGAACCCAATCTCCAAGTTGGAACTTTCGTGGGCTTACTTTTTTGTTGAAGTAACGGGCAGCTCAGTCTTGGTACGCAGCCCATGTTACCTGCGCTTCATCTCTTCTTTCTTGTAGCAAATCCAGATTAAGCTTGATTCCTTCGTCGTTGAGTCCCGGATTGTAGTGTGATACCCGGAAGCTGGGTGATCCGACTTCGGCAGGGATAATTGCCTTCGAACCGTAAGTTAAAGAGAAAGGAGTAGCCCCGGTGGGAGTGCGTGTCATGGTGCGGTAGGCCCAAAGTACCTCGGGTACATATTCCGCCCAAGCTCCTTTCTTTTTGCCGAGCTTCTTCTTTAGTGTTCTGAGAAGAGTATTGTTCGTAGCTTCCACTTGTCCGTTCGCCGGGGGATATATCGGGGTTGAGTAATAATTTCTGATACGGAGTTCGGCACACCATTTTCGAAATGGTCCACAGTCGAACTGTTTTCCGTTGTCGGTAACAAAAGCGTGTGGGATACCGAATCGACATATGATTGAATTCCAGAGGAATTTTACTACGTTGGCGGTAGTGATGGTGGAGAGTGCCTCGGCTTCAGCCCACTTGGTGAAGTAGTCTACCGCGACAAGAAGGAATTTCCGCTCACCTTTTCCCGGTGGCATAGGCCCGACTATGTCGACCCCCCATTTTGCGAATGGCCACGGTGAAGTGATAGGGCTTAGTTTTTCAGGGGGTTGCTTCATCACCCGGGCAAACCTTTGACATTTGTCGCACTTTCGGACGAGTTTGACTGAATCCTTATTCATTGTTGGCCAGTAGTATCCGGCTCTCATTGCTTTGTGCGCCAACATCAGAGATCCTGAATGGTTTTCGCAGACCCCTTCGTGTATTTCCTTTAGTATGTATTCCTCCTCGAAACTTTTAAGACACTTCAGAAGTGGCTCGGTATATCCTCTTCGATAAAGTGACCCTCCGATAAGCACGTACCGGGCTGAATGCATTTTTACCTTCCGAGCTCGCAGCTTTTCTTCGGGTAGGGAACCGTTGCGGAGGTACTGAATGACGTCAGTAGCCCACTCGGGTTCGTCTGATTCTTCTTCAATTTCCATCATGTCGAGTTTTGGAAGGATTGAAGGCTCGGTCTGTATCACCACCCCCCGTGTGGATGTTCTGACGACGGGCCCGGTACCGGAACCCATTTTGGAAAGAGCATCAGCTCAGGCATTCTCTTCCCGAGGAACTTTGGTTACGACGATTCTATGAAAGTTAGATTGGCATTTGCGTACCTTATCGAGATATTGAATCATCTTTTCGCCTTGTGCCTCGGCTGATCCCTGCACATGGCTGACTACCACCTGAGAGTCGCTTCTGATCTCTACGTTCCTCGCTCCCATTTCCCGAGCTATTGAAAGCCCGGACAGAAGTGCTTCATACTCGGCTTCATTATTGGTGGTCACAAAATCCAGTTTGATCGCATATTGAAAAGTTTCTCCATCCGGGCTTGCCAACGTGACACCGACTCCGCTCTTCTGGTTAGCCGAAGAACCATCTACATATGCTACCCATGTTTCTTTCTCGGGCAGTTCTTCGCTTTCGGGCGTATTGCTAAACTCTAGTAGAAAATCAGCTAGCGCCTGACCCTTGATAGAAGTACGAGGGTGGAATTCTATGTCAAACTGCCCCAGCTCTACCGACCAATTTACCAACCTCCCGGAAAGATCCGGTTTTTGTAATATCTTCTTCAGCGGATGCTCGGTTAACACTCGTATAGCATGTGCCTGGAAATATGGCCTTAGTCTCCGGGCCGAGATTATTAAGGCGAAGGCCAATTTTTCGATCCGAGGATACCTTTCCTCGGCTCCATGGAGTGCTTTGCTGGTGAAATAAACCGGTTTTTGAATGCCTGAGTCTTCTCGGACCAAAGCTGAACTGACTGCCGAGGGTGATACAGCAAGATAAAGATACAGGATTTCTCCTTCCTCCGGGCTGCTCAATAGCGGCGGGTTAGTCAGATACTCTTTTAACTTCTTGAAGGCTTCCTCGCACTCACTGCTCCACATGAAGGCTTTTCTCAAAATCTTGAAGAATGGGAGACATTTGTCGGTGGACCGGGAGATGAACCGGTTAAGGGCTGCTATTCTTCCGGTCAGCTGTTGCAGTTGCTTGGTGGTCCGGGGAGGTTGCATACCGAGGACAGCACTTACCTTCTCGGGATTCGCCTCGATTCCTCTTTGCGACACCATGAATCCCAAGAACTTTCCGGAGGAAACGCCGAAAGCGCATTTGGCCGGGTTGAGCTTCATCTTGTGACTCCTTAATGTCTCGAAGGTTTCCCCCAGGTCAGCTATATGGCCGGTGGCTCGTATGCTTTTGACAAGCATATCGTCAACATAGACTTCCACGTTTCGTCCGATCTGATTCCGGAACATTTTGTTGACGAGCCTCTGGTACGTAGCCCCGGTGTTCTTTAGACCGAACGGCATCATTTTGTAGTAGTATAGACCTCTGTCAGTAATGAACGATGTTTTTTCTTGGTCAGCTTCATCCATGTGAATCTGGTTGTACCCTGAGAAGGCGTCCATGAACGTTAAAAGTTCATGACCGGACGTAGAGTCTACAAGGAGATCGATCTGGGGTAATGGGAAACTATCCTTGGGACATGCTTTGTTGAGATCGGTGAAATCAACACACATTCTCCACTTCCCAGTGGCTTTCTTGACTAAAACCACGTTGGCCAACCATTCCGGGTAGTTTACCTCTCGGATAAACCCGGCCTGCAGAAGTTTGTGTACTTCCTCGGCTATGGCCTGGTTCCATTCCAGTGCGAAAGTCCTCCTTCGTTGTTTCACCGGTCGATGGCTTGGATCCGCCATTAGCTTGTGGGCTATTACGGATGGGGGTATTCCCAGCATGTCCTCGTGGCTCCATGAGAACACATCTTTGTTTTTCCTGAGGAATGCCACCAGGGCTTCCTTCATTTCAGGGGGAAGATGCGCGCCGACACGGACCTTCTTCTTCGAGTCACCGAGCTCGAAATCTTCCAATTCTTCAACCGGCTCCCCCATTGGTGATTGCTATTTTTCTTCGTCCTTTTTCTTCTCTCCGAGTCTGGTGGCTTCCGGGAGCTTCTTCAAACTTGTATTATAACATTCCCGGGCCATCCTCTGGTCTCCTTTTTCGACACCGACTCCTTCTTCGGTGGGGAACTTCATGCTCAGGTGAGGGGTTGAGGTCACAGCCCTAAGTTCATTGAGAGCCGTTCTTCCGAGGATGGCGTTGTAGGCCGATGGTCGGTCGATTATTAAGAACCGAACCATCACTGTCCTCTGCCTCGGGTACATTCCCGCTGTGACCGGAAGCTCGATGGACCCGAGTGGGAGTACTTGCTCTCCTGTAAATCCCACAAGAGAATGTCTCGCCGGGATCACCTTACTTCGGTCAATCTTCATTCGCTCGAAGGCTGACCTGTAAAGGATGTCAACCGAGCTTCCTGTGTCAACCAAGACGCGGTGTATTTTGTGGTTGGCTATGATCAGACTTAGTACCAGAGCGTCGGTGTGTGGGAGAGATACCCCTGCGTAATCATCATCCGAGAACCTGATCACCTGTGCATCTCGTTTTTGGGACTTTGGAGGTTTCTGCACCGAGTATACCTCGAAATCCCGTAGCTGCCTTGCATATGCCTTCTGCGCCGAGCTAGACTCTCCGCCTCCTCCGAAACCCCCCGAAATTGTCTGTACCTCCGGAAGGTTTTCCTGCCGTGCTGGTCTGGCTCGGCTCCTACTTCTTTCTCGTGCGACCCGAGGGTCTGGCCTGCGTTCCGGTTCCCTTCCCCCTTCTTGATTTCTTCCTCGATCATCTCGGGGATTGTTTTGATCCTGATGGAACCGATTCTGATGGGGGCGATTGCCGCGCTCCGGGTCTTGCTGAATTCTTTGATCTGTGAGGAAACGGACAAGTTTTCCGTTTTCTATGAAGCGTTCAATCAGAAGTCTCAAGGATATGCAGGCTTCTGTACGATGCCCGGTAGTGTCATGAAACGCACAATACTGGTCGGCGTATCGTGAGTGCGGATTTGCGAGCACCGGTCTGGGTTTTCGGTACGTCGGGTCTCGCTTTATTTCCAGGAGAACATCCATAATGGGTGCATTGAGGGGTGTCCAGTTGTGACCCCTTAGGGACTCCTAATCCCGCTTTGGCCTAGCCTCTTCTTCTGGAACCCGCTTCCGTTCTTCCTTCCGAGGATTCTTCTTTTTTGGGTTCCCGGAGGTTGATGGGCGAGTTTGCTCGGGTCCCAACAGAGCTCGGAGTGTCTCCTCCTGGTTAATGTACTTCTCGGCTTTACTCATAAAGCCATCTAAATTCTGAGGGGGCTTCCTGGCTATATCAGCCATTAGTGCTCCATCTTTTCGGATTCCCTGAAAGAGAGCTCCATAGATGAAATCATCTGTTGCTGCTTCGGCTTCAAGTCTAGCTTGGTTGAACCTCATAAAGAAATCTCTGACGGATTCCTCGGGTCCCTGGTGCAATGACATCAAGGATCCGGACGGCTTTCTTCTGACCCTTCCGGCCATAAATTGCGTCAGGAACATCCTACCGAGGTCCTCGAAATGGCGAATGGAATTTGGCGGGAGGGTCCTGAACCAATCGCGAGCATTGCCCGAGAGGGTCAGAGGGAATGCTCGGCAGGCCACCATTTCAGGTGTTCAATGGAGATCCATGTGGGCTCTGAAATTATCTAGGTGCTCCACGGGATCTTCAAGTCCCGTATAAAATGGGATCTCTGGGACTTTGAACTTTTCGGGAAGGCAGATATTTGCCACCTCCTCGGTGAATGGAGAGGTGGTCTTTTGCAAAAGGTTTTCTACCAGGGAAGCTTTCCCCTTATCGTTTCGTTGAATAGCTGCGGTCAGAATATTGCATCTTTGTTCCAACCGGGCGACCATGCCTTGTACCGCCCTTGCCGCCTCGGGTTGAGCAGGGGGAGGGTTTCCTGGGACTTCTTCTTCTTTGTTCGGCTCCCCAGAGCCTTCGACCCGGCTGCCTTCCTCTCGGTTTCCTGGGTCAGTGACAGTTCGGTGAAGTTCTGGAACCCGGGCCTGGAGGACAGCATTCATAGTGGCCAAATCCTCGATGCTCTTGGCCATCTGCTCCATTCTTTCATTCAGGCGAGTGAGTTGGGGATCGTTGGAGTTTCCTTCATCTCGGGCATTTCGGTCATCCCGAGGCACTCTGTTGGTTTCTGATCGAGTATTCACCATAACGGGATTTTTTTAGGAAAACGATATAAGTCGTTCCCACAGACAGCGCCAAACTGTTGAGACAGTTTCCGGTAGGTGACGTGTTGATCAGATGTTCGCCTAACTTGCTCCTGGTAGTTCCTGGTCCACCTGAAAAATAAGGCTGCCTCGGGGGGTTCCGACAACCCCGCTCCGATGCTTAAGTAAGTGTATGGTTCTGAGAATAAATGTGCAGAATAATGCCAAAGAGACTGATTAGCATGTGCCTTAGCGTCTGAAGAGGTTCTTGTATTTATAGAGGTTGTGGAGCAGATCCATTAGCTTCACGATTCGTGCACGAGGCGGTTGGAGGAGACGTGGCTTCGAATGAACGAATGGTCCGGGTTCCGTATACCTCGGTGGCATCATTGGGTTCCATGACGTGCATCGTGTCCCTTAGATTCCGGGTACTGCCGAGACGCATGCACTCCATGACGTGCATCGTGTCCCTTAGATTCTGGGTACTGCCGAGATGCACGTAGATTCAACTAGCATTTGGGTCACCAAATCAGGCCAGTTGCGACAGATTGGGCCCAAGTGGTCTCAATGGGCCCGGGTAGATTATGCTCTTTTTGATATTTGGGCCTGGTCGGGTGAAGCTGAGTGGGCCTATTTCCCGGGTTGGGCCCAACGCCCAGGAAGGTCAATATTTGTCCCAACATTACTTAAACTAACATGCGCAGTGGAAAACGAATAAGACAGGATTCAAGCTTACCTCTAGCCATATTTGTTCAAGCGTTTCACGATCCATCTGAAGAACAAGAAAAGATTATTTGAGGGATCATCTAACCTATGCTTATGACTGTATTGCCGTACTGATGGTGTACACAAGCTATTAATTTATAGGCTAGGTCAGGGACCCTCAAATATGGTAAATACCGTATTGTTCCTCCCATCAAGGAAACAATATTATTAATTGATTTTAAATCAATTAAAACGATTCCATATTCCATTACGGTAATTTAAATTATTAAATTACCTAACCGTAATACCGTATATACTATTTATTTATTAAATATTAATAAATACTTCTTTATGTGGCATATAGGCTATATATGGAGATAATATCTTACAAAATCTCATTTTATTTTTAGAGCATAAGAAGGTTTCAAGGCTAAATTGCACCTACATCTTGCAAATGGCTTCTTCATTATTAAAGTATATTTTTTGGTACTCCAACTTTTGTACCAATATTTCTATTTGGTCCCTAGCTAGTAGTCCAATTGCAACAATGTTGACCCTCAATGTTTAACATTGTTTCAATTTCATCCTTCCATTCCAATTTTGTCTATTGCCGTTCCAATGACAGGATATCATGTAAAAGTATATTTTCCAAATCTCAAATTTCTGATTGTCCATCCAAGTTGAGCTGATGTTAGATTTCATATCTTATTTGAGGTCAAGAACTAATCAAATTTTCAAACTTAGGCATATTTTCTAACTAGAATTTTTTTTTTCTTTTTCTAAAAAAAAAAAAAAAAGAACTCATTGCTTTGTTTTTTGTTGGGAAAAATATACAAACCCTTTGAACTATCATGGAATTTGTAATATTTTTTCAAACTTTCAATTGAAACAATGCTCCACCCTCCACAAATACCATGAAATTACAATGTACCCCTTTTATCTTGAAAAAAGACAAAAATGCCCCTCATTTTTTTTTATCCAAAAGGCAAAATATTTCTATAATTCTAAAAAAAAAAAAGAAAAAAAAAAAAGCAACCTACCGTGGTAGTGTGTCTAGTGCATTTTTTTTTTTCTTTTTCAATTTATCCAGATTTTTATTAATTTTTATTTTTTTTAAGAATAGATAGGAGTATATTGAAGTTTTTGATAATTTAAGAGGATATTGCAAAATGCGTGATGATTTGAAAGGTAAGTGTATTTCTTATTTTATTTTTATTTAGTGATTGGGAAAACTTAACTTTATACTTCTCTTTTATATTGGCCAAAGAAATGACATTGAACTTCAACTTAATTACACCAATTATTGGGTTACGACAATCCCCAATTTATTTCTGAGTTTTACAATCAGGTATTGGCAACATAATGCCTACAAAATGTTCAAAATCATATAATTGTTATCAAGTCTAATCACATTGCACCAGTATTAGGTGGGTTGCATCATGGCACAAAGTGTGACATGAAGAGACAACCACTTTTGAACTGCCCAATACCATCATCTTAAGCAATGGAAGCCTTTTGGACCTCAAAAGCCTCACCAGGCTCACCTGAGCTTGCTTTGTAGAATCTGCACTGCACTGCTCCATAAAGGAGTTTTGGACTTTTTATTTTTGGTTCTTTTTTTTTGTTTTTATTTATTTATTTTTTTAAAGGGTTAAATAATTTTTTGTCCCATAATTTGTAACAACTTTATTTTTTCTCCTTCCATAAAAAAACTAACAAATTTTTATGTTAAATCAATCAAAACTTGACACGTGTCGTATACATTATTAAAAAAAATTAAATTTAAAAATAAGAAAAAAAATTAAAAAAAAAAAAAAAAAAAAAAAAAAACCAAAGGGGGTGGCTCAGGCCACCTCATGACAGGTCTGAGAGTGGTTTAGAAATGGCAAAATAAGGGTAGCCAATACTACTCTCAAAGGCCTTGGGGTGACGCGGCCACCCCTTTTTGGATTGGGGTGATTTCGACTAGAAATGTATAACCGATTGTAGTTGCAGTTATTTGTTCATAACTATAATCGTAACCAGAGTACCTGATTATTCTCATTTAAATAATCGTAATCGTAACTGATAGACTAGTTGCGCTTATTACCAACCTCCGATTATCCAATTATTAAAAATTAAACATTAACTAGATAACGAATTTTCATCCATACAATGAAAGGCAAACTTGCAATTCTTCCATAATACCCTTTTTGTTTGGTCATAAATGATTCTCTCTCTCCCAAAATGTGATTCTCATTTTTGTATGATGGGACATGTTTTCACAAAATATCAAATTCAACGGTACGTTCTATCCCTTCTTTAAAATAATTTAGAACTTTAAAAACTAATGTGAATTAAGCTTTCAATCGTTTGCTGATAGTCTTTGCTTGGTCTGAAAAATGGACACAAATCGTTTGCAGAAACAGTTTTTAATTTGCTGCTGCAGAATGTAGATTCTTTTTGTTGCAAATAATTAATTTAGAGAGCCGAGCGAAAAAGAAAAAAGAAAAAAAAACAGAGGTAGGTTGTCATTTATTTAATTTAATATAATAGAAGGTGGAGGAGTGAGTTGGATTACAAAGTTACAATCCTCTTAAAGTGAAATGAATCTAGAATCATTTCTATAAAGACTAAGAAATTAAATAAGAAATTTAACAATTAAATAAATTATATTTATTAAATAAGATGAAATTAATCTTATGTTTTTAGTGATTATATTTATGTAATTGAAATAAAAGAGTCTACTATAAAATAATGGAAATTTGGGTAATAACTATATTCTACGTAATAACATTTATGTTATAAAAATAAAATATAACGGGTTAAGATAGATAATTATTATAGTAGCTCCTAATTAAATAAATAATTAATCACAATAATTAAAGTGTAGTTTAAATAAATATGGAGTCAAATATTAATTAATAAATGATAGAAATAAAATATGATGGAGTCTTACCTTAATTTATTATAGTTGAAGTTTTTTAATAAAAAGAATCTTAACTTGCCACATGTCTTCATCGAATTGGTTAAAAAGAATTACATTATTATCTCTTAACCGACTAGAAGGTGGCACATGCCCCTTATCTTATCTTATCTTCCTGAGAAATGCTAAACGTGAGACTCTTGTCCGTCTCACGTCCGTCCCTTTCCAGCGTGGCAAGTCATTTTCCTCCAAATTTCGGGTCAGCCAAAAAGCACAGCGCCAAATGTCTTTTTCCCCCCACATTTTCTCCCTCCACATTTTCTCCTTCCCTGAAATCTCCTTCCCCAGCAGCGGTATCTCCTCCATTTTCCCCCCAGATTTTCCGGCCGATTTCCAGCAGCAGGGCCAGCTTCCGGTGCCAGCTTTTCCATTTTCTGGCGGCGACCAAGCTCGACCAAGCTCCCCCATTTCGGACAGAAATTTGCCCCCATTTTCCGGCCAATCTCCCCCCAGATTTTCCGGCCGATTTCCAGCAAGTTCATGAGAGTCGGACTAGGAAGGAAACGAGGAGTGGACCGAGGATTTGGGCGAGAAATGAGACAGAGAAAAATTGTTCCTAGTACTTCTAGATTTTCATGGTTTGAATTTTGAATAAATATAGGTCTTTTATTTTTTTTTGGTTTTCGTTTATATTTGTATCTGATCTGTGTCTCAGACAGACAACTGGGTTTGAGAAAAATCAGAAACCTCTCAGATTCTCTCTACATTCTTTGCTCTCTCTCTCTCTCTCTCTCCCTCTTCAATCTTTGCTGAAAACTTGGCTAGGCTTTTGGGTTTGTTCCTCAAATTTCCATAACCTGTGACATTTTAGGTAACTTTTTCCATCTTCGATTCTTCAAATTCCTCTAGATTTTGATTTCAAAGTAATGGGTTAATCTCGAAAGTCAACTGGTTCGCTCTCTCTTTCTCTCTGAATCTTTGTATTTGCTTCAAATTCTTTGAAAAGTTGTTGGAAGAAAACTGGGAGAGAAGGAGGCGTCGCACAGGGAGGGGGATCAAATAGCACTGACCGTAGATCTGCAGTCAAGAAAAAGGCCGGCTCTGGCGCTCCTCGTCGGAGATCTGCGTTGGTCTGCTGGATCCGAGTGAAAGAGAGAGAGAGAGTCGGAGAGAGAGAGGGAGACTGACTGGAGATCGGCGGTGCTCGTGGTCCGCTCTGGCGCTCCTCGTCGGACCAGGTCGGAGATCGAGATCCGCGGTGCTCGTGGGCGATGCTTTATGCTGGGTTCGAGAGAGAGAGCTGGGACGGGACGGCCGGTCTGCTGGGTTCGAGAGAGAGAGCTGGGACGGGACGGCCGGTCTGTGCTGGGTTCGAGAGTGAGAGCTGGGACGGCCGGTCTGGGCAACGTCGGAGATCCGGTGGCGGTCTGTGGGAGAGCTGGGAGTCGATCTGGGCGCCGATCGGTGGGCCGGTGAGCTGGAACGGCCGGTCTATTCTAGGTTCGAGAGTGTGAGCTGGGACGGCCGGTCTGGGCAACCTCGGAGATCCGGTGCCGGTCTGTGAGAGGTCGAAAGGGCGTCGGATTTCTAGTCAAAATGGGGGGGAAGGCGTCGGCGTTGGCAAGGCCGTGATTTTGGTGGGAAAGAAAATGGGGGGGGGGGGGGGGGAAATGGTTTTTGTTCTCGACGACCACTGATTTTGGTTTCAAATTTTGTGATTTTGGTTTCAATTTTTTTTTAATAAAATAGGACTGCCACGTCGGAAAGGGGCTGATGAAAGACGGAAAAAGGTCTACTGTGTAGAAGGACTCGACCACCCGAATACTTTTTCCTCTCTCTTCCTCTTTCTTTTCTTTTTATCCTTTTTCCCCTTCTCTCTCCCTCACCCGCACAATAGCTTTCCCTTTCTTCTCTTTTCCTTTTCCTTCTCCTTTTCCCTTCTTTTCTTCCTCCTTCACTGAACACACGCACAACCCTTCCCATCTCCCTTCTTCTCTTCATTTGACACACACATACGCTCATGAGAGAGCAACCCGAGTGAGACTCAACGTGAGAGATCACTGCCGAGAGTAAGAGAGACCCGATCCTTCCGGACCAGACGACGCCGGCGGAGCGGAGGACGCGGTTTCAGGTGGGCGACGCCGGTGAAGCAAATAGGCGCGATTTTCTGGCGATCCAAGGCTGTTTCCAGCATGTTTCAGTGGGATTTTTCGATGGTTCTTAAGCCCACAAACTATAGGTAATTTCTAATGATTTTATGGTTTTGTTTTTTGTAGCTTTCGTGGCCGATTGTGTGTATGTGATGGTGAGTGCCGGTTGTGTGTGTTTAATGTACTAAGGTTAGGTGATTTGTTGAGATTGGCCGTGTAGTGCTTGGAGTTGTGTTTCTTGATGATTTTGAGTGGAACCCCGTGAAGTGTTGGGCTCAAAAATGTCATCTGTCTTGTGGGGTTATTGATGGAGTTTGGTTGAACCAAAGTGGGTTTCGATTATTGGTAATGTTTTGGATGATATTTCGGGTGAGGTCCCACAGCCATGTAAGAGATCGGTATTTTGTTATCCTAGCCTAGTGGGTTGATTTTTTATGATGGTCAAAGGTGTTTTGGATGATCATTTTGTTGGTGAATTTCTATAGTATTGATATTGTGATTAATTGTTAAGTTCATTACTATGGTTTTTCTAAATCAGAATTTATGGCTTGATGTGGGGCTTTGCTATGTTGATATATTGGTATTGGACATTGGTGAATTGGTAGATTTAGTGTTGATGTTTGTATTTTGGGGCTTTGCTTGGACTGGTCTTGTACTGTTAAATCCTTCTCTGAGTGTTGATGCTTGGATGGAGGAATGATGGATTCTTGATGAAATGAGGTTGGGTTAATCTCTTTGTTATGGCTATTTGTGTTGAAATGAAGGTGTGGGATTGTTGAATGTAGGTTAAGTATTGGTTGGTTGAGAAGAGTTGGAGTTATTGTGTTTAGACTCTTTGGTGTCGATGGTAAATACGGTTGAAATAGAGAATATATTGTAATAGAAAGTAAAGGCGTAAGCTAAGTAGTAAAGTGAACAAAGGGATGGGGTTATGGAATTTTAGTTAACCCAGTTTAGTTATTAACCCCAATTGAATCACTAAGGTTTTATAAGACCTAATTAATGAATAAAGTAGTAAATGAGATGATTTATAAGGTGAAAGTGTTATAAGAGCGTGATATGTCCCAAAATAACCTTTAGGTGTTAGAGAGAAGTTATAGGTTTTGAATCCACTTGGAAAGGTACTAAATTAATAAGTTAATAAGGATTACGTATTAAGTATAAGGTTAAAATGAGAATGCCGTAAAATGGTAAATAGCCTAAATAACCTTAAGACAAGAAAAATAAAATAGTGGTATTATGGAAATTCAATTGGTAAATGAATGACTTAGTACTTAGTTCACCTATCCATATACACATAGTATTTTAGTGTATTAATGGACTAGATTTAAGTATTGTATGTGTATATGAATATATGCATACATATGCATATACATGTATGTGACTTATATATATATATATATAATGCTAACTTGGTAAATAACAAGAAACTATAAAAAAAAAAAAAAGAAGGATATATTATGTAAAGGAAATAGTTAAAGAAAGAATAAAACGGTAAAGTGTAATAAGTGGTATGAATAGATCCACATAAATAGCAAATTAAGCTCAAAGTATAATTCTTAGCTTTGATGTTTATGTATATGTCTCAAGCTTTAATAAATAAATATATTGCAATACGTGATTGTAACCTAATTTAATAAATAATATGTTAAACAAGATTAAGGTTCTATAATCTAAACTATTTATTTGGTTAGTAATTAAATAACTAATGCACTTATTCATGTATATTAAAAGTATTTAAGTGTATTACTGAATTAGGCTTATGTGGATAAACAAACCATAAGTTTAACGTCTAATAATGATATAAGGTACCTTGGTATCCAATTTACCTATCCATGTACAAGATTAAGGTATCCAAAGTATTTAAGTGTGTCATCGGTTAGGTTTAAGAGTTGTATATGTATATGTATGTATATATATACATATGCATGCATACCTGTTAAATATGTATTGTTAACTTAGTAAATAAGCAACAAACCATTAAAGGATTCACAATGATAATGTGATGTAATAATAATATGTAAGCAAATAAAATAGTAAATGCATCTTCTAATTAATAAGCAAGATATAATAAGAACCTATAACCAATTATTAACCTCGAGTGATGCGACGTGTGAGCACGCGGGTAGTTTATGTGTCATAGAGTATAGGTTCAATAGCATAGTTTAATGTTATCAATGTTTGCAGGATCGTGTCCGGATTTTAGACTTTAATTGGTTCTTCAATGTAGAGTTCAAGTAACTAGAACACATGAGAAATATTGGAGTCAAGGTGAGTATTCTACTCACTGAGAAAAGTTACTTTTTATGTATTTTATAGAAATGCAAATAATGTGTTTTTCATATCGAACCGACAATATGTTAATTATATGTTTTGGATGTTTTGAGTAGTTTTAATTATGTTGAAATATGACAATAATGTTTATGTGATTTAAGATGATTTGAGATATGAGTATGAAATATGTTTGGTGTTTTGAGATATGATTTGAAGTGTTTTATTGCCGGCTGCGGTTGGAATTTTAACTATGTTTTGATGCCTGCTGCAGTTGGAAATTTAAGTTATGCAAATTGTTTGAGAAAATGACATGTTGAACTTTTTATGTCTTATGAATAAAGCATGTGTTAAAGGCATGTCCATGAAATTAAATGTATAGTATTTGAGCATGAGCATTGAGCATGATACGAATAAGATCGGGGTTCAATTCCCTTAGGCAAATGAATAAGACCGGGGTTCAATTCCCTTAGGCAAACGAATAAGACCGGGTTTCAATTCCCTTAGGCAAATGAACATGGCCGGGGTTCAATTCCCTTAAGCAAACGAATAAGACCAGGGTTCAATTCCCTTTGGCAAACGAATAAGACCGGGGTTCAATTCCCTTAAGCAAACAAACGACAAGCATGCATAGCATTTGTTTTATGATAATTGAATTGTTTTCACGTTATGATATATAGTAGTTTTATGCTAGACGTATTAGTATGCATAAGAGTCTCAATGGAAAAGAACTTATGTATATTTCTATCAGATGGTTGCATGATTTAAATGCCATTGTTTTTAAAGTCTCACTGAATCAAAAGTAATATAGTAGGTGAGGATGTATGTAGTTGTTTCTAACGATGGAACTTCTACGTATAAGCTCAGCTGGGTAGTATGCTTTAAATGTTTTCTATTAGTCAGTGTTTGCTATATCAGCTATGGGGGTTTTCAAACAAAAGTTTATAAAATTGGTGGCTGTTATAGTATACGCATGACTAGAAAAGAAAAGTTTATTTTTTGCGAAAACTCAGTGAATAGTATACCTCTAAGGTCTTAGTATATTTATTTATGTTAAGACGGTGGGCTCATAATTCCACCTATATGGATATGGCAAACCCCCACAACCGTATAGATGATATTCCTTTGGCTGCAGGTACTTTGGTATAGTTCATGGTTTGGTAGCAGTGTACATGAGATGTTATGACTGAAGCTCGTCGCGACGATCGTAATTGCTAGACCGTGGGTGTCCACTGTTTTATAGGTTTGGTGTATGTCTTGTGACGCTTGTGTCACATATTCTTTGTAAAGCCATTCTATAATGTAATTATTATGTTTTCCACTGCATAGATTTTATTAGATGTGTTACTCTGATTAGTAGGTATATTATGGGATATGTAGGCCACTATGATGACTCGTTTTATATTTGTATATATAAAAAAGAAAAAAGAAAAAAAGAAAAAAAAAGGGTCGTCACAATTTCATCTTCTGATTAGATTTTATTAATTAAAGGTGATAATTTGTGTTTGTATGTCAACTTTAATTCGACTTATTTAGTTAAACGAGTCAAACTTTTCAACCTTAACTTGCTAATTTCGTCTTGAGTTTATATAAAAAATTCTTAGTCCGGCTTAATGTCGCATGTTAGGTTTAGGTCGTGTTGAGTTATGAGTATAAGATTACATAGGCTAACTCTAATCCAATCTATTTAATTAGAAGTGGGTTAAATCTTTCAATTCTAACTTATTAATTTTGTGTTGAGTTTACTAGTCGTGTCAAAAACCCTAAATTTTTTTTCTAGTCGGTGGGCAAGGTCAAAGAAAGCAAAAGCTAAAACCTTTAAATCTCATCCAATTTTTGAACATTACATGGTTGAAAGTTTTTCCGGAAAACAGAAAGCTAAAGCATGCATGATGGAAAAGCATTTATTTTTTTTGATTTAAGGTGCTGGATTTTGCGTGATAAGAAGGAACTAAAGTGCATGGAAAAGATGTTGGTGTGCGATGAGGTGGGCTTGTCTCTTTCGCTTTTCTAGTTTTAAAGGACAACTTCTTGACGTACGTAAGAGACCCGGATTCTGGGAGATCAACGTGATATGATGAAAAAGATGAGTGAGACTATGAGAGAGAGAGAGAGAGATTATTCAAACACCCCTCAATTCAAAAGTTTATATAAGCTTATGAATTTAATTTGATACAATTGCATGTGTTATAAATATATATATATATATATATATATATATATATATATATATATATATATATATATATATATATCAACCCATTCGGTCTTACAATATCTTTTTCTAATACGAGATCGACTTAATTATTTTTCACTAATACAACGTCACGTGTGAATCTATCACCACATTAACTACAATTTCCCTCGAATGTATATATGGAAGTCTTTTACCAAATGGACACAAATTATTTTTAAAGCTTAATCAGAGCAAATGCATAGAATTTTGTTGAATTCTTTATTAATTTTTTTTTTCAAGTGTATCTTTTAATCTCGGCCTTTGTGCTTAACTTCGTGACTGGGAATCAATGTTTGGATTTTGAAGTGGCAAGTTATGATTAGCTTGGGGCTATTGGTGGTATTCCCTACTTTTTAAATAAAAATTACTGGAGAAGAATGTCATGATTACATGCGAGTCACGTGACACATGCAATCATCGAAAAGAATGTCATGATAATATTTATTTGAGATTTTATCCTCACAATAGGCTATGCACAGCCACTCACTGAGTAAGACCCATCTGAATGGATGATCTTATGGGTAGGTTGTTGTGTGCCAATCTTTTCCCAATTTATGTTATATATATACACACACCCTATTTTCAAACTCTCTCCCACTCCCTGGCTTTTGGACAGAAAGTATTGAAGTAGTACAAACTTTTTCCTCGTTTTGACACAACCATGTCTATCTTCCACCACCCCAACAGACCTTGGTGTTTCACTTCATCTACTCCAGGTTCCATCTCTTTCTCTCTGGACTTTTGTTGGTTCCTTTTACTCTGCAAATACTGTAAAAAAGGCATTTCATCTGTCTTATTGGGCTTGTTTGGCAAAGAGCATAACAGAGTAGTGGGTTGTTAGTTTTGGAATTAGTAAAAAGTGATGATGTAATATAAAATAAAAAGAATTTGTATAAAAAAGTGAAAAAGTTTTGTATTGTACTGAATTTTTTTATTTGAATAGTAATAAAAAATTATTGATGTGATATAAAAAGTGAAAAAAGTGAAAATGTTTTGATATTGATTGGTATTGGAAAATGTAAAAATAAAATAAAATAAAGTGAATAGTGACCATGAGCACTATTCTGTATTGTCCCTGAGCTTAACAAACAAGCTCATCATCTTATTAAAATACTAGTAAAAATACTAGAGGTTGGATGTAGAGAACATTGACTGAGATGAAGAAACTACTTGACGATGACCTATTATCTTATTAGAAAATATTGCACTCGATAAGAAAATAACAAAGTTTTCCTCTAAACTGGGTTAGATGAAATTAACATGTCTTAAAAGCACGCGATTCTCAAATGCATTTTAAAAATGCATGTGACATGTGATATGTTAATTATATTAAAAATGTATGTGAGGATCATATGGTCCAAAGACAAATGTCAATTAATAGAGTGGACTAGAGGAAATTGCTCCAACAAAGTTTGGAGGAAAACTTTGTCCATATGAAAATCAAATAGAAAAATAATGATTATGCAACTGGCCTCAAATAAGTGGGACTTTAACATGTAGCAAATTCGATTCACTATAGAATTCTCTTACTATATATATTACAGATGTAGTTTGACCGATTTCAATTGTATTTCTATCGTTTTATATGCCATTTTCAGTTTCTGTTGGGATATTGTGTTCTCAAGCAGCTTCTATGGTTCCTGGTTCAAATGTAGCAACAAAAGCCAAGAGTCCAGCATTGGTATGATGATCCTGCATTCAGTTAAATTATTTCCTTTGAATTCTGGCATTTCAGTTAACTTTATTTAAGAAAACGTACTTTTTTATTCATACAGTGCTTTGAGGAGACTAAACAAAGAATTAAGAAAATGTTCAACAAGGTCGAACTTTCTCTTTCCTCGTATGACACTGCTTGGGTAGCGATGGTCCCTTCTCCACATTCCCTGCAGGCCCCTTTTTTCCCTCAGTGCGTAAATTGGTTATTGGATAATCAACTCTGTGATGGCTCGTGGGGTCTTCCTAATCGTGATCCCTTCTTAGTTAAAGACGCCCTCTTATCTACCTTAGCATGTATCGTTGCACTAAAGCAATGGGGTGTTGGTGAAGAACAATTGAATAACGGTATTTCTAATGTTCTTCTTGCTAAAGTCTCCTCCATTATTTCCAATAGCTGGATATTCCTCTTTTTGCAGGCCTCTTCTTTATTGAGTCAAATATAGCAGCAGCTACCGATGAGAAGCAACTTTCTCCTATTGGATTTGATATAATATTTCCTGCTATGATCGAGTATGCCAAAAATTTGGATTTAAATATCCCTCTGGGAGTAACGAATTTAGAAGCTTTGGTTCACAAGGGAGAGTTGGAGCTTAAAACGTACAGTTATAATTCAGTTTTGGTTTCTACTCAGCTTTATTATTTTTTATTTTTTATGCTTGTGTTTGTATAATGCCCCTGACAAAAATGGGCATGTTGTAAGTTCTCTCCTCTCAGACTTGGGATGTAAAGCTATTGGGGTCATAAAATTGAGTACTGGCCTCACAAAATTGAGCCACCTTGCTCAAACTTTGTTGGCTTAGTTCGCTTGGTTTGTTGAAACAGTTAAATTGTACATTTGAGTCATGGGTGGAACAATAAGACTGTTCATATATGAAATACACTCTTCTTAATGCTTTAGCATAGCAATAGAAAGAGAAAGGAATGTTTTAGTTTCTGAATGAGCCCTGAATTCTCTGACTGACTCATCCCATATCTAATTATAGAGGCTATGGAAGCAACTCAGAAGGAAGGAGAACCTACTTAGCATATCTTTCAGAGGGACTGGGGAAGTCACAAGACTGGGAAATGGTCATGAAATATCAAAGAGAGAATGGATCACTGTTTAATTCGCCGGCAACCACAGCAGCTGCTTTTACTCACCTTAAGAATTCTGGTTGCCTTCAGTACCTCTGTTCACTCCTAGAAAAGTTTGGAAATGCAGGTTCCTCCCTCCAAAGTTGTCAATAGTTTGCTATGTTGTTCCAGTTACAATTTTGATTTCTCTGACAATTGAATGGTTATCTTCAAACGATTTTTTTTCCAGTTCCTACGGTTTATCCACTAGATATATATGTGCGTCTTTTTATAATTGATAGTCTTGAAAGGCTGGGAATTGATCGCCATTTCAGAGAGGAGATCAAAAGTGTATTGGATGAAACGTACAGGTAATGTCCTTTTCTGATGAATGCACCAAATATGGTGCGTGTTAGCTAGTAACTTTCAAGAATAATTAATTCATTCTATTCTCTTTAATTAATTTTGTAATACAGACATTAGTTTGAGTTTGTGGATTGCATATAGTTAACATTTATTGGAACCATGACATTTGCCATCAAACAGATACTGGCTTCAGGGAAAGGAAGAATTATTTTTAGATGCTACCACTTGTGCAATGGCCTTTCGGATGTTACGTGTTAATGGATATGATGTTTCTTCAGGTACTTGGGGATTTAGGAGACATGGCCTACAAGATTTTGTTTGGTCAGGAAGGGTTTAATTAACTTTTTATCCTGTTCTGTAGATCCATTTACCCGCTTTTCGCAGGAGCATCAATTCTCCAGTACCCTTGGAGGACATTTGAAGGACATCGGTGCTGTGTTGGAATTATTTAGGGCTTCAGAAATCATCATACATCATGATGAATCAGTTCTGGAAAAACAAAATTTCTTGACAAGACATTTCCTGAGACGAGAATTATCAAATGGTTCGATTCACACTGATCGACTAAACAAATATCTTGTCCAAGAGGTTCCTGCAGTAAAACCCCTTTCACTGATTTAGTGATGTTCGTTTTTAGTTACCACAAAAAGTGGTGTTCATTTTAATAATCCAAGGCAAATCCCAGAAAATTGCAACCTTTGATCATTTCAGGTGGACAATGCTCTGAAGTTTCCCTACCATGCAAATCTGGAACGGTTATCAAACAGGAGAGCCATTGAGCATTACAACAAAAATAATACAAGGATTTTAAAAACTTCGTATTGGTAAAATTATGGTGGTCTCTTTGCCTATTCTTTTCTCTCTATGAAGATTTTAGCTGTGGTAAGGAATTAGCCACTATTAGTTTGAACTACCACTTTATCCTTCTTACTGTTCTTATGTCAGTTCTTCAAATATTGGCAATGAAGATTTCTTGAAACTGGCAGTGGAAGACTTCAACATTTGCCAATCAATCCATCGTGAAGAACTCAGTCATCTTGCAAGGTGCATCTTCATCTGCTTTCAACTATTATGAATCAACTAGCATTTTCTTGGAATTTTCATTATAGCTGGCTCATTGTTGGCACATGCAACAGGATAAGTTGGCAAAATAACCTAGAAACAACTTTAGTCTTTCTTTTGCATACTGTACTGGAAGAAACTTTCATATTCTTTTTTATTTATTTATTTTTTCTAAAAATCATTTTAACCTGGAATCACTGGTTTTACTGGGCTCCCGTTACTTGTGGTTGTTACTTAAACGCAATATCAAGAAAATTTGATGAGATTGTAAGTCATTGAGGTAGCTTTTCGCTTTAATTTATGAAAGGAAGCTGAATATCATCTTCTTTTTGTATATTTTCATTCTCATGTAAGCAGGTGGGTTACAGAGAACAGATTAGACAAACTAAAGTTTGCTAGGCAGAAGCTGGCCTACTGTTACTTCTCTGCTGTGGCAACTCTTTTTCCCTCTGAACTTTCTGATGCCCGAATATAATGGGCCAAAAATGGGGTTCTCACAACAGTGGTTGATGATTTCTTTGACGTTGGAGGTTCTGAAGAGGAACTGGTCAACCTTATACAACTGGTTGAGAAGTATGTTTCCCTATTTTTGCATGATTTCAATTTAGAGTACTGTCTTTCCATTATGTAACTGATGATGCTATGGGAACTGACCACAGGTGGGATGTAAATGTCAACACTGATTGCTGTTCTGAGAAAGTTGAAATTATATTTTCAGCACTTCACAGCACAATCAGTGAGATTGGAGATAAAGCATTAACATGGCAAGGACGTAGCGTGATAAGTGACATAATTGACATTGTGAGATGAAATCTTCCTTCTTTTTTTCAATTATTGCTATTTGTTTTGGATATAATACTTTCTACAGCTTTTCTAATAGTGCTACTGATCTCCCCTAAGGCTCTGACTGATACAATTATCTATCTTCAAGTTGTCACTTTAAAGTAACCTCAAGAGATTTTAACACTGATTTAATTATTAGCCTTCGAAATGGAGGTTATGTATGAGGAATAGTGATGGAATTGGTTCATTTTCATCTCTTATGGAGACTTAAAATGTGAGTTTAGATGGCATCTGAAAAAAGAAAGAAAAAAAATCCTTGAAGGGGTTTCTCATATTGGATTTATTTATTCGTTCAGACATAGATGATGTGTGTCATGCTTTCATTGCAGTGGTTGAATTTACTCAAGTCTATGTTGAAGGAAGCTGAGTGGTTGAGGGACAAGTCAATGCCAACAATGGATGAGTATATGACAAATGGATGCATATCATTTGCCTTAGGACCTATTGTCCTCCCAGCCCTCTATTTTCTCGGGCCTAAGCTTTCGGAAGAGGTTGTTCGAGCTCCAGAAATCTGTCATCTATTTGAGCTTATGAGCACTTGCGGGCGTTTTTTGAATGATATACAGAGCTTTAAGGTACAAGAACCTCTCATTCACCATGTAAAATGTTAGCCAGGTTGACACATTTGGCAGTGTTCAAGTAAGACCGTAATATCACATATTGGAATACCACTCAACCTAAAAACATCTTTGGATTTGGGCCCAATAATGTTATATTAGCCACTCACATTATGACATCTATCCATTGTGCAACTTAATTAATCATGATACTCAACAATCTCCATCTCACATGTGAGTCCATCGCTACATCACTACACTCGCCATCGAACGGTTATCAATCTTATAGCAGTCGTTCCTAGGATCACTTGTGAGGACTATGTGAGCTTTATCCATGCGATACACCTTTGTCCATGCTTCATCAATGAAAGGGACCCACCATCCATGCATGCATATCATCTTTGTTCTAACTACATGTGTATTTGACCTTCAAAGAAAAAAAATAAAAAAATAAATAAAAATTACACGTGCATTCTCAATCGAGCTCTCCTGCATGTGTGAGTCAATCTTATGGGTCATCTCTAGGATCACTTGTGTGGGGTAGGTTTTATCTATGCCATGCAACTTTGTCCTTGCTCCAACTATGAAAGATACCTATCATCTGTGCATTTGCACCATCTCCGCTTCAACTGCAAAAGGGATAACTATCATCCACTATACCTTATACTACTATTGGCTCTGATACCACTTTTTCTGGAGATCGACACATTGGGGAGCTTTTAAGACAGACCATAATATTATATATTTGAATATCACTCAATCAAAAAACTTAAACCTTTGGGTTTGGGCCTAATTATGTTATATTAATCACTTACTTTTGTGACATCTATCTAATGTGAGACTTAACCTTTCTACATTCACACATGTAGAGAGAGAAAGAGAGAAAAAAAGGGTTAGTAAAATCTCTTTCGAGAGGGTTAGTTTTCGAGTTAGTAATCTCTGTTGTTGCAGCGGGAGTCCGATGAAGGGAAATTGAATGCTGTATCGTTGTGCATAATTCATGGTGATGGTATCAATACTGAGGAAGAGGCCGTTAAGGAGTTGAAGAGTTTTATTGCTAGTAGAAGGAGAGAACTGCTGAAACTAGTTTTGCAGGAAAAGAGCAGTGTCGTTCCAAGAGCGTGCAAGGATTTGTTCTGGAAAATGATCAAAGTGCTTCACCTATTTTACAGGAAGGATGACGGATTCACTTCAGATGAGATGATCAATGTTGTAAATGCAATAATTGAAGAACCCATTGTTCTTAATGCATTGTAAATCTATGTAAGAATACGTGACACCCGAGAAATTCGACCTTTTATAATAAATGACAAATGGCTTCTAAATGACAAAGAGATATTATCTTTAGATGTTTATATATGTTGTGAAATGCTATAGAAACAAGAAATTGATATGGCTATGTTTATGGGTCATTAGAGAATCAAAGTGAATGTGTGACTTGAATCTTTGGTCACCTAAAACAATAGGCAAATGAACTCCAAATGCTTCAAGGAAGATTTTAAAACGTTTTCTTAGAAGTTATCTAACTACTTGTAAAATATTAGACCAATCGGAGTAAGTTTAAATGACATAAGAAAGGTAATATAATTTTCGGGCATGTTGCTTTGAGCACATGAAAATAGGGACAAACAAATTTCAAATTCTTCGAGTGAGCTATTGATGAAAGAATTGATGGAAGAACTGGTTTGGTTAACTTACCAAAACCAGATTGTAATATGTTATTTATAGAGGTTACATGGACACTAGTTTAGGAATGCCAATACAAGGTTACAATAACAGAAAACTAAAGAAACAAAAGATGATAGAAAAGAGGAAAAAGGCTTGTGCCGAGTTTGAGGAGCAGATCCGGAAGACATGGAGCATGAATCTAGGAGAAGGGAGGCTGCAGGCTGCTGGTCTGGCGAGTAGCTGTTGCTGTAGGAAGGCTGGTCAGCAGGAAATGTGGAGCTCCTTTGCTGATTTTCAAGCTAGTGTTGAGGTGCTGATTTTATCCTCTAACAATTGAAACGACTGTCGTGGAGTTATCTACATACTGATAAAATTTCAGCTCATTCGGAGTTCGTCAAGAGGGTCAAAAGTGGGTAAGAAGGAGCTTGCACTGGTAACTAATGTCTGGCTGCAATGTGGCAGCAACGAGTTTTGGGCAACAGCTTATGCCACGTGGAACAAGTAGCCGAATTACGCAGCTGCTGACATCAGCAACTAGTATTAGGACGCCATGTTGTATTTTGGTGATATCATCCTCAAGCACGATGTTTCACTAATCACCTAAGCACGACAAATCGTTAAGCATAACAAATCACCTAAGCATGACAAATCATCATCCAAACTTATCAACTTGACAAGTCAGCCATGTTTATCCAATTTGGCACAACAGCCAGCCACATGTCAGGTCATATGACAGCCTACAAATGTGGCCAATCAAGGCCTTCCAACATGGTGATGTGTCACCGTGCATGACAAAGCCATAGGCTATAAAAGGGTAGTTCAACCCTTTGATTTTTACTGATCATTCCTTTCACTTTAGAATTTCTTTTTTAGAGAGAGAGAGACTCTCAAGGTTGTAGTGAAATAAAGCTTTAGTTTTTAGTGAGAGAAAATCTAAGTAACTCAAGAATAGTGTTCCCAGGCTCAGAAAGCAAATTTGCGAAAAGTGCTTGGTAAATTCCTTTTATTTTCAGTTTATGTGAATTCTAGTTTTAGAGGTAAATTATGTCGTTATGATGCTTAAATGGCACTTTTGTAACATTTAAAGAACGATTGGATATAATAACTTTATCTAAAATATTCAACTATACTTTAAATGTTACAAAAGTGCCGTTGTGTTGCCTAATTCCATTAGATATTCTACAATATCGTTGTTGTAATGTTAGAGGTTTTAGATAAATATTATACTAATGCCGTAGTAATGCTCATATGAAAATAAGTGGTAATGCTACATGTCATTATAATGCCTGAGTGGTATTATGACATTGTAAACACGTCGTTATGCTGTTTGATTTTCTTTAGGATAAAAGCAAAGTATGATAATAACATTTCTCAAGGATCTTGTAGGATTTGAATAGGGTTTAGGAATGTGAAATAAAGAATACAGGCTGATACATAGATACAATACTAATGCAGAATGTGTATGAAGTTGAGAGGTTCATTTTGGGAATAAAAGTTTAAACTTAAGAGTGCAAACTTACTAACCTTACATTATTTTACTAAAGCATGTTCTATATGTTTCATTGAGCCCTGTTATTTTGATTACACATATGAATATATTTTGGGATACATATGTGTTAAATGAAAATTTGTTTTCTAAAGGAAATGATTTATTAAAAGAGGTTGGATTTCAGAAGGAAAATGTGATTTGATTAAAGGAAAATATTATGAGAAAAAGATAATGTTGTGTATGAATGCATGCGAAAGCTCAATGATTAAGGAAGATTATGCCCCGAACACCTCGATGTTTGGAAGTAGGGGTGAAGATGATAGTAGTTTTTGATATTTGTATTTTAGTATGCCACTTATGGCAATTTGTGATGTATAGTTTGTTGTTAATAAACATTGTAAGCAATGTAACCTCTTGTCTGTGACAGTTTTTGGGAGACTAAGTTATTAGTTGCTGATATATATAACGTGAAGTTTAAATTTAGATGCTCTGGTACATTTATATTTTTTAGGAGAACTCTGATGTTGAAAGAAAATGAAAAATTCCAGCTGTAAAAGTGACTTACATGTAGTAGTATCAAGTGAGAATCTAGATAATTCCACTTACGACTGTCTTCAAAAGCAGGGCACTACAAAATATTAGTTGGGGAGGTACGTGATTAATGTCATGTTCAACATTAAAAGCTCTATCATATATAAAAAAGTATTTGTAACTTAAAATTAATATGTAAGTCTTTATGCAAGTGTATATTTAAATTTTTTTATACAAGCGAACAAATAGTTGTTGGGACTGATGTCTAAAACTCCAATTGCAATGATGATGTTTACTATAATTATATAATATTAAAAATTGGACATATACATTAACGTTTTTACATGTTTGAATATTTTCATATTATATACGTGTAAGGTCTTTAAGTTACATTATATTTGACTATGATGTGAGTAAAAAGATTATCACACAGAAGATCACATCATAGGTTCTTTTAACTTATAAAGATTAATTGTTCCTAGTTGCAAATAGAATTGAGAAATCCATCTAGAATATAACATATCAACCACAATGATCCATCTTGATTAGGAGAAGCAGGTAGGGATTCGGGTTGATATGTTGGTGTAAGAGCAAGGTAGTGTCATGCACCAAATGAACTATGTGAGTCATCATACTTTCAACATTGTGATAAAGAATGATGTACATGCACAACGACTTATAACAATCACTATAAATTCTAAGAAAATTGTGAACTCCGATGTGAAGTGTAGGTCACTTTGTTGTATACATGAATGAGATCAACTATGGTCAACATCTTCGTGCATTAGGTGATCACATGTAGCATTGTGAGAACACCTTCTTCAAGAAATAATTCAAATCCTTTGACAAGAGCAAAATGATAAGGAATATTCCCCTTGATGTAGATTTAATAAGAATAATTATCCTAAAGCTTGGGACTGAGTGTTTTAGTGGGATATATTGAAAATTTATTTTGTGCAAGGTGAGATGAAATCTCATAAGGTACAAAAAGGATAATCATGCAATTAAATCAAATTATCGAGGAAAAGAGGTAGTGAACAAAGTTACAATGTATTGCTTTTGTTCAACTACAGAATGCATCCATAGAGTGGTAATATGTAATAAATAAGTACGTCACATGGATTAATTCATTAATCGAAAATACATATTAAAATGTAGTCACATTTGTTTAGTAGAATCAATTGTCATTGATAGTGTTGTGTGATATTGTTACAGTTTTATTGAAGCTAATTGTATTTTTCCCTTTAGGTTACTCTTTCAGCTGATGTAAACTGACGATTTAATTTGGGTCTTGGTTATGCATTTAATTATTTGGATTGTTTTATTTGATAAAATATTGGCCAAATGAATTCAATTCCTAAGTGGCTTATTACTTAGAGATGATTGAGCTTAGGAGAGTTAAAGGAGCTAGCATTGGGCCTTAGGAATAAAACCCAGGCCCATGCTTAAGAGTGTTTAGTAGCGGGCTATGGTTAAAAATCTAGCCCTAGGCGCACGGAGAGAATATTTTCTCCCCATGGCTGTGTGATGCAAGACCAATGGGGGGTGTTTTTCTCCCATTGGCCGTGCACCCTAGAGGATAGGACTAGGAGTCCTAATTCTTCTATGACTCCAGTCCTACTTTTTCTTTGACTCCAGTATTAGTTCTTCTATAACTCCAATCCTAGTTCTACTACAACTCCAGTTTATTTTCTATACCAATCATGATTGTAAATCTAAGTCAATACATAGATGACCATAGTGAAGCATAAATTACACATTTACTGATTGATCGAATTCATTGATTCATAAGTTGAAAACTCTCCAATTTCACAAATATTTTTGTGAAAGGCACAAGAACGTCCAAGAAAGTCCTGAGAAATATTCAAGAGTGAATATTTGGTTTTCTCAAGTTTATAGTTCTACCTATTCTATTGATTTTAGAATAGTTTGTGAGTCCACTCTCATGCTCATAATCAATCATCAAAGAGAAGATCTAAAGGTTTAATCATGAACACCAAGAACATCAAGAACATGTTCTTTATCATTCAACATGCAAGGAGAATTTCAGCCAGAAGTAAATAGCTGTACATGCCTAGGAGAAGCCGAATTCGATTGTAAGTATCACGAGCTTATGTATTTGTTTAATCTAGTCTTGTTCATCTTGAAGCAAAATTTTTCCTGTGATCAATTTTCGCTACGCTTACTCTGTATGTGCATGATCCCTAACAATAGCAAACATTACAAGGTAAGTATATACGAAGTACAACAAAAAGAAACTATAAGTAAAAGTTAATCTAAATGGTAGACACATATTTGAAAAATAAAGACTCCAAATTAACGTGTGTGTGTGATCAATTGTGCAAAAAAATATTAAATGCGGAATGTAAAAGAGACAAATATTTTGTTGACGAAGTGAAAACTCTTACCAAGAGAAAAACCACTTCGGAGTAGCCAAACCCAAGAAATCCACTAACAGAAGAAATAGCTAATTACAAAGCAATCGTACTCACATACACCTGATGTAGTAGTTGTACCTTGAACTCTAACACGTACCTATACGTGAACGCCTCCCAACTAGACCTCCTATCTAAAGGGTTCTTCAATGGACTCCTTTAGCTTAGAGCTCCTTCCTAAGCTAGACTTTAATTGATCAAATCACACGACACAAAACTCTAAGAGAGCTAGCCGATACAACTATCTCTACTAATGAGTACCAAATATTGCATATTTAAATTCCTTAATTTACATTAGTTAATTCTTTACTTGTATCTTAATTTAATGTTTTGTGTTAAATTTGTGTTTTTAGTATTTTGTAGGTTGCTAAAGGAAAACGACAGCTTTAAGGTGAAAAATGCAAAGTTTGGAAGAAAGCACACTTTGAGAAGACCTAGATGATATGGTTGTGTTTAACCAAATCAATGAAATGATTAAATCAGAATTTCTCTAATTGGAATCAAAAATCGGATTGGATTAAATTTCAGATTTTGCATATATCATAGTATTTTGGCCATAACTTTCTGTTCAAGTATTGGATTAAGGTGAAACTAGCGGCGTTGGAAAGCTAATTCAAAATAATACAAATCATTATGAAATATAATTTTCGTAATTTGGATGGCTACTATACCAAAAGTGTCCCGTAATCATGATCCCTTCTTAGTTAAAGACGCCCTCTTATCTACCTCAGCATGTATCATTGCACTAAAGCAATGGGGTGTTGGTGAAGAACAAATGAATAACGGTATTTCTAATGTTCTTCATACTAATTAAAGTCTGCTCCATTATTTCCAATAGCTGGATATTCCTCTTTTTGCAGGCCTCTTCTTTATTGAGTCAAATATAGCAGCAGCTACCGACGAGAAGCAACTTTCTCCTATTGGATTTGATATAATATTTCCTGGTATGATCGAGCATGCCAAAAACTTGGATTTAAATATCCCTCTGGGAGCAACGAATTTAGAAGCTTTGGTTCACAAGGGAGAGTTGGAGCTTAAAACGTACAGTTATAATTCAGTTTTGGTTTCTACTCAGCTTTTTAATTTTTACTTTTTTATGCTTGTGTTTGTATTGACAAAAATGGGCACGTTGTAAAGCTATCGGGGTCATAAAATTGAGTACTGGCCTCACAAAATTGAGCCACCTTGCTCAAACTTGGTTGGCTTAGTTCGCTTGGTTTGTTGAAACAATTAAATTGTACATTTGAAACAAGGGTGGAACAATAAGATTGTTCATATATGAAATACACTCTTCTTAATGTTGTAGCATAACAATAGAAAGAGAAAGGAATGTTTTAGTTTTTGAATGATCCCTAAATTCTCTTACTGAATCATCCCATATCTAATTGTAGAGTCTATGGAAGCAACTCGGAAGGAAGGAGGACCTACTTAGCATATGTTTCAGAGGGACTGGGGAAGTCACAGGACTGGGAAATGGTCATGAAATATCAAAGAGAGAATGGTTCACTGTTTAATTCGCCGGCAACCACAGCAGCTGCTTTTACTGACCTTAAGAATTCTGGTTGTCTTGAGTACCTTTCTTCACTCCTAGAAAAGTTTGGAAATGCAGGTTCCTCCCTCCAAACTTGTCTATAGTTTGCTATGTAGTTTCAGTTACGTTACTGATTTCTCTGACAGTTAAATGGTAATTTTCAAACGATTTTTTTCCAGTTCCTACGGTTTATCCGCTAGATATATATGTGCGTCTTTTTATGATTGATAGTCTTCAAAGGTTGGGAATTGATCGTCATTTCAAAGAGGAGATCAATGCACCAAATATGGTGTGTATTAGCTAGTAACTTTGAAGAATAATTAATTCATCCAATTCTCTGTAATTAATTTTTGTAATATAGACATTAGTTTGAGTTTGTGGATTGCATATAGATATAGTTAACATTTATTGGAACCATGACATTTGCCATCAAACAGATACTGGCTTCAGGGAAAGGAAGAAGTATTTTTAGATGCTACCACCTGTGCAATGGCCTTTCGGATGTTACGTGTTAATAGATATGATGTTTCTTCTGGTACTTGGTGATTTATGAGATATGGCCTACAAGATTTTGATTGGTCAGGAAAGGTTTAATTAACTTTTTATCCTGTTTTGTAGATCCATTTACCCGCTTTTTACAGGAGGATCATTTCTCCAGTACCCTTGGAGGATATTTGAAGGACATCGGTGCTGTGTTGGAATTATTTAGGGCTTCAGAAATCATCATACATCATGATGAATCAGTTCTGGAAAAACAAAATTTCTTGACTAGACATTTCCTGAGACGAGAATCATCAAATGGTTTGATTCACCCAGGTCGACTGAACAAATATCTTGCCCAAGAGGTTCCTGCAGTAAAACCCTTTTCACTGATTTATTGACGTTAATTCGTTTTTAGTTACCACAAAATGTGGTGTTCATTTTAATAATCCAAGGAAAATCCCAGAAAAGTGCGACCTTTGGTCATTTCAGGTGGACAATGCTCTGAAGTTTCCCTACCATGCAAATCTGGAGCGGTTATCAAACAAGAGAGCCATTGAGCATTACAACAAAAATAATATAAGGATTTTAAAAACTTCGTATTGGTAAAACTATGGTGGTCTCTTTGCCTATTCTTTTCTCTCTATGAAGATTTTACCTGTGGTAAGGAATTAGCCATTATTAGTTTCAACTACTGCTTTATCCATCTTACTCTTCTTATGTCAGTTCTTCAAATATTGGCAACGAAGATTTCTTGAAACTGGCAGTGGAAGACTTCAACATTTGCCAATCAATCCATCGTGAAGAACTCAGCCATCTTGCAAGGTGCATATCTTTGTCTACTTTCAACTATTATGAATCAACTGGCATTTTCTTGGAATTTTTCGTTATAGCTGACTGAAAGTTGGCAAAATAACTGAGAAGCAACTTTAGTCTTTCTTTTGCATACTGTACCAGAAGAAGCTTTCATATTTTTTTTTTTTTTTTTTCGAAAAATCATTTTAACTTGGAATCACTGGTTTTACCGGGGCTTCTGTTACTAGTGGTTGCTACTTAAACGCAGTATCAAGAAAATTTGATGAGATTGTAAGTCATTGAGGTAGCTTTTTGCTTTAATTTATGAAAGGAAGCTGAATATCATCTTCTTTTTGTATATTTTCATTCTCATGTAAGCAGGTGGGTTACAGAGAACAGATTAGACAAACTAAAGTTTGCTAGGCAAAAGATGGCCTATTGTTACTTCTCTACTGTGGCAACTCTTTTTGCCTCTGAACTTTCTGATGCCCGAATATCATTGGCCAAAACAGCGTTTCTCATAACAGTGGTTGATGATTTCTTTGACGTTGGAGGTTCTGAAGAGGAACTGGTCAACCTTATACAACTGGTTGAGAAGTATGTTTCCCTATTTTCTCATTCCTTTTCTACTTTTGTTGAATCCCTCGTTGGTCCATGATTTCAGTTTAGAGTACTGTCTTTCCATTATGTAACTGATGATGCTATGGGAACTGACCACAGGTGGGATGTAAATGTCAACACTGATTGTTGTTCTGAGAAAGTTGAAATTATATTTTCAGCAATTCACAGAACAATCTGTGAGATTGGAGATAAAGCATTAACATGGCAAGGACGTAGCGTGATCAGTGAAATAATTGACTCTGTAAGATAAAATCTTCCTTTTTTCTTTTTCTTTTATTATTTTTTTTCATTATTGCTATTTGTTTTGGGTATATTACTTTCGAAAGCTTTTCTAATAGCGCTACTGATCTCCCCTAAGTTCTGACTGCTGGTACAATTATCTATCTTCGAGTTCTCACTTTAAAGTAACCTAAAGAGTTCTTAAGACTGATTTAATTATTAGCCTTCAAAATAGAGGTTATATATGAGGAATATTGTTGGAATTGGTTCATTTACATCTCTTATGGAGACTTCCCTAAAATGTGAGTTTAGATGGCATCTGAAAAAAGAAAAAGAGAAAATCCTCCAAGAGGTTTCTCATATTGGATTTATTTATTCGTTCAAACAAATTAAAAAGAGATGATGTGTGTCATGCTTTCAATGCAGTGGTTGAGTTTACTCAAGTCTATGTTGAAGGAAGCTAAGTGGCTGTGGGACAAGTCAGTGCCAACAACGGATGAGTATATGACAAATGGGTGCATATCATTTGGCTTAGGACCTCAAGTCCTCTCAGCCCTCTATTTTCTCGGACCTAAGCTTTCGGAAGAGGTTGTTCGAGGTCCAGAAACCCGTCATCTATTTGAGCTTATGGGCACTTGCGGGCGTCTTATGAATGATATACAGAGCTGTAAGGTACAGGAACCTCTCCTTGATGACTATGTAAAATGTTAAGGAGGTCGACACTTTCAACAGTGTTCAAGTGAGACCTAATATCACAAATTGGAATACCACTCAACCTAAAAACATCTTTGGATTTGAGCCCAATTATGTTATATTAGCCACTCACATTGTGACATATATCCAATGTGCAACTTAACTATTCTACATTTAAACATATATACTCAACAATCTCCATCTCACGTGTGAGTTTATCACCACATCACTACACTCGCCTTCGAATGGTTATCAATCTTATAACAATCGTTCTTAGGATCACTTATGAGGACTATGTGAGCTTTATACATGCGACACACCTTTGTCCATGCTTCAACAACGAAAGGGACCCACCATCCATGCATGCTCAACATCTCTATTCTAACTACACACGTGCATTCTCATTCGAGCTCTCCCGCATGTGTGAATCTATAACTATATCACTACATTCTTTCTTGAACAAAAGGCTTTATCAATATTATGGGTCATCTCTAGGATCACTTGTGTGGGGTGGGTTTTATCTATGCCATGTAAATTTGTCCTTGCTCCAACAATGAAAGATACCTACCATCTGTGCATGTGCACCATCTCCGCTTCAACTGCAAAAGGAAGTCGTCCACTATACCTTATACCACTATTGGCTATGATACCACTTCTTCTGGAGATTGACACATTGCGGAGCCTTTAAGTAAGATCTTAATATTACATATTTGAATATCACCAAATCGAAAAACTTGAACCTTTGGGTTTAGGCCTAATTATGTTATATTAATCACTCACTTTTGTGGCATCTGTCTAATGTGAGACTTAACCTTTTTACACTTACACATGTGTACTCCACATAAAAGAGAAGGAAAAAAAAGGAAAAAGGTTAGTAAAATCTCTTTCGATATGGTTAGTTTTTGAGTTAGTAATCTCTGTTAACTATTTTGCAGCGGGAGTCTGATGAAGGGAAATTGAATGCTGTACCGTTGTGCAAAATTCATGGTGATGGTATCAATACTGAAGAAGAGGCCATTAAGGAGTTGAAGAGTGTTATTGCTAGTAAGAGGAGAGAACTGCTGAAACTAGTTTTGCAGGAAAAGAGCAGTGTCGTTCCAAGAGTGGTCAAGGATTTGTACTGGAAAATGATCAACGTGCTTTACCTATTTTACAGGAAGGATGACGGATACACTTCAGATGAGATTATCAATGTCGTAAATGCAATAATTGAAGAACCCATTGTTCTTAATGTATTGTAAGTCTATGTAAGAATACGTGATACTTGAGAAATTCGACCTCTTATAATAAATGACAAATGACTTTTAAATGATAAAGATATATTATCTTTTGATGTTTATATATGTTGTGAATATGCTATAGAAACATGAAATTGATAGGGCTATGTTTAGGGGTCATTAGAGAATCAAAGTGAATGTGTGACCTGAATCTTTGGTCACCTGAAACAATATGCAAACGGAATCCAAATGCTTCGAGGAAGATTTTTATATGTTTTTTTAGAAGTTATCTACCTACTTGTAAAATATTAGACCATTCAGAGTAAGTTTAAATGGCATAAGAAAGTTAATATGATTTTCGGGCATGCTGCTTTGAGCACATGAAAACAGGGACAAATAAATTTTAAATGCTTCGAGTGAGCTATTGAAACGACTGTCATGGAGTTATCTACCTACTGGTAAACGTTCAACTCATTCAGAGTTCGTTAAGGTGGTCAAAAGTGGGTCAGAAAGAGCTTGCACTTGTAGCAAATGTCTGGCTGCCGTGTGGCAGTAGCTTGTGCCATGTCGGACAAGTAGCTGAATTACGCAGCTGCTGACATCAGCAACTGCTATTAGGACGCCATGTGGTATTTTGGTGATACCATCTTCAAGCACGACGTTTTACTCAGTACAACCAATCACCTAAGCATGACAAATCATTCAGCACAACAAATCACCTAAGCATGACAAATCATCCTCCAAACTTATCAAGTTGACAAGTCAGCCATGTTTATCAATTTTGGCACAACAACCAGCCACATGTCAGGTCGCATGGCAACCTACAAATGTGGCCAATCAAGGCCTTTCAACTTGGTGACGTGTCACCATGCATGACAAAGCCATGGGCTATAAAAGGGTGGCTCCACCCTTTGATTTTTCACTCACCATTCCTTTCAATTCTGAATTTCCTTTTTAGAGAGAGAGACTCTCAAGGTTGTGGAGAAATAAAGCTCTAGTTTTTAGTGAGAGAAAGTCTAAGCAACTCAAGAATAGTGTTCTTGGAGCTCTGATAGCGAATTTGTGAAAAGTGCTTGGTAAATTTCTTTTATTTCTAGTTTATGTGAGTTCTAGTTGTTAGACGTAAATTATGTCATTATGATGCTTAATCTAGGGAAAGTATGGTTCAATATTTTAGATAAGGTTATTCTATTCAATCGTTCTTTAAATGTTACAAAAGTTTCATTGTACTGCCTAAATTCCATTAGGTATTCTACAATACTATCGTTATAATGCTCGAGTAATGTTAGAGATTTTAGATAAATATTATATAAACGCCATAGTAATGCCGGTATGAAAATATGTGGTAATGCTACATGTCATTAGAATGCCCGATTGGTATTATGACATTGTAAACACATAGTTATGCTATATTATTTTCTTTAGGATAAAAGCGAAGTATAATAACAACATTTCTTGGGGATCTTGTAGGATTTGAATAGGACTTAGGAATGTGAAAAATAAAGAATACAGGCTGATGCGTAGATACATACTAATGCAGAAAGTGTATGAAGTCAAGAGTTTCATTTTCGGAATAAAAGCTTAAACTTTAAGTGCAAACTTACTGACCTTGCATTAATTTACTAAAACATGTTCTATATGTTTCTTTGAACCCTATAATTTTGATTACACGTATGAATATATTTTGAGATGATATGTGTTAAAATTTGTTTTCTAAAGGAAATGATTTATGAAAAGAGGTTGGATTTTAGAAGGAAATTGTAATTTGATTAAAGGAAAATATTATGAGACAAATATATTGTTGTGTATGAATGCACCTGAAAGCTCAGCGATTAGGGAAGATTATGCACCTATCCGCACCTAACCTCTATTTGTTATCCGCATATGCGAATGCAGTTAGCAAATATTATTATCCGCGTATGCAGATGCGGATAGCGGTTTTGAGGAATGCGGATGCGGTTATTAACTACATCCACATTTCTTTTATATATATATATAATTAAATTCACTAAAACAATGTTAATTGGAATTTAGTAAGTTTTGGACCTTTATGTTATGTTAGGCTTTTTTTACTATCATCTCAAAGTCATACCTAACTACATTTCATTTTTTCTTTTCTTTTTTTCTTGGGTAATTCAAATTCTGATTACTCTATGAGATAATGACCTTCTATGGTTGATAATCATGAATTGTGTAACAAATAAAATCTCAATTTATCTAAGCTTCTATATAGTAATAATCGTATTATTTAATCTTGCATATTGATTTAATCCAAAACGCTCATTATCTCATACGCGAATAACGGATAATAACCGCAATAACCACGCATATACGGATACCTAAATGCGATAACCACATCTGCATCCACATTTCCACCCATAGTATGAACAAGGAAATAAAGAACCTAACGACCTAGCAGTTAAGTGCGTCCAGACGGACAACTATGCAACCGGCTTTCCATAACGCTCTTCATGCACTTTCCATAACAAGGACTGGTGTCCGGACGGTGTTGTTCTGACGTCTGAACGGTTGCAATTCTTCTCCACGTCTTGCCTTAAAAAGTATAGCATCCAAACGGTGTAGACCCGACGTCCTGACGGTTGCAGCTATCTTCCCATATCTGTGTCTGCAAAGGAAATCATTTTACTTGTCGAACACTGACTGGCGTCCGGACTGTATTGCCACCTCATCCGAATGGATGCACTTGAACGCTGAATTCTTCTTGAACTCTGAAGAGCGTTCAGACGTGTTGCTGAGACGTCCGGACGGATGCAAGCTTGAATATGATGACCTTTATATATATATATATATATAGAAATTGTTTGCATAACATTAATCTCTTAAAATATAATGGATCCTCACAGTGGCACGACGATGTGTCACAAAGCAAACATGTGGTACATACCCCATAATATGTACCTGGTAAATCAAAGTATAATACATATCTAACTATGCAGTGGAAAACATAAACCTAATAACGGAAATCACATCTTAAACATCTATCACAAATTAATTACAACAAGAGTCATTTAACGTCTATCTGTTTAAGTCTTTCCTCAATATAAATACATAACAGAAATCGCTTTACAAGAATAAGTGACACAAGCCATAAACCAAACCTTTAAACAGGTGGACAACCCGTGGTCCACCAATTACGACCATTGCGGCGAGCTTTAGTCATAATATCTCAGGTACACTTCTTCAACATCATCAACTACAACCGGAGTACCTGCAGCCAAAGAAACATCATCTATACAGTTGTGCGGGTTTGCCACATCTGTATAAGTGAAAGGATGAGTTCACTGTCTCAATACATAATACCAAGACCTCGGTGATATTAAACTAATTGATTTTTCCCAATGAACCAACTTTTCCTTTATAGTCTTGTGAGCACTATAACAACTACCAATTTTATAAACTTTTGTTTGAAAAACTCTCAATAGTTGATATAGCAAACACTGACTAATAGAAAACATTTAAAGCATACTATGTAGCTGTGAACATATATAGAAGTTCCAGTCATCCCACCTTGGAAGCTTCTACATATCGCCCCATCTACAATAATACTTTTATGTTGGTAGCTTAAATGCACAGAGATCTAACGTTACCGACTGTGATAGCACCATGCCTTAGGGCATTACAACTTCATGTCTATGGAACATAGTTGTTCATGCAGTTACTAGAGTAAAACTCCAATATCCAAGCACTTCTCATTGATGTACCAACGACAATCCATCTACCTACTCCAAAAACACACTGATAGCCCAACCAGTAGCGTCACATTCAAGATTAAAACATGCAATTTTGCTCTTTAGTACGAGTATACTATGATCCCCCGAATACGAGTAACACGGAATCCTAGGGCATTACAACTTCATGTCTATAACAATCTATCTACCTACTCCCATGACACTGTATTACTCATATCCGAACAATGAAAATACCCTTGTTCTTAAATCATGCAACCGAATGATAGAAATATACAAAAGCTCTTTTCCATTAAAACTCTTAGGCATACTAATACATCTAGCATAAAAACTACAATATTCTATATCATAAAAACATCACACAATTTAAACAATGATATGCATGCTCATGATAGTCTTATTATTCTTTGTGAGGCTTAACCTCTCTTTTATTATTATGAGGCTTAACCTCTCTTTAGTTATTATGTTCATGTTTTATGCTTTACAATTCAAACTCTATACTCCTATTCCTTGCAAATCATGCTTTGTTCAAATATGATAAACTAATCAACATGCAATTTTATCATTCTACTTTGCATAATTTAAATCATAACCGCAACACACATTCAAACACTTTAAATCAATTCAACACCCTTCATTCATGCATCATTTCATAAACAACATTGATATAATTTGAACATAATCGAAACTACTCAAATTATTCCAAAAGCATATATTCAACATACAGTTGGTTCGGATTTACAAAACAATATATATTTGGCAATTCTAATATACATAAAAATAATAGTTTCTCAGTGAGTAAAATATCACCTTGGCTGCCTTGGACTCTTGACTCGACCATCCCATTGGATTCTAGTCACTTGGACTCTGTTTTGGAGAACCCATTGAAGTCCCTAATCCAAACACTTGCCTGCAAATACTTATAACGTTGGACTACACTATGGAACTTATATTCTATGACACTTAGACTACCCGCGTGCTCACACATTGCCTTACCTATTTCTAGGTCTAGTTAAGTACCCAAACTATTATTAGGTTAACATTTAGGTTTAGGCTCGTATCATATCTTGTTTATTATTACAAGGATGTATTTACTATTTTCATAGTTTATCTATTATTGTTGTATTACGTTATTATTGTTAACCCTTTTTATAACTTGTCATTTATTCACTAAGTTAACAATATTTATACTTAAGCCATATACATGTATATGTATACATATATACATATACATATAAAACACTTAAGCCTAATCCATTAATACACATAAGTATTATGTGTACATGAATAAGCGAATTAGTTACTAAGTTGCTACATAATGGATTTATACATTACATTTATATATTCTATAAGTCAACTAACTTATACTTATCCATTTAGGGTTATTTGGATAATTCATCATTTTAAACCATTCTCATTTAATCACTACCTTTAATACTTAATCCTTTACTAATTACTAGTCATATAAGCAGTTTAGATTTAGGACTCTAATCTTATTTAGCACCATAATTTAATAATCCCTATTTATAATTCCGTTTTGTAACATATCCGTTTGCTAAGGAAAGCTAGAGGCACATACATAAATTTCTAAGGTAGGTATTATACTTAGAATCGATTTGTTATTAATCCCTAACTCTTATGAATTCCACTCCGATGTTAATTATGTCCATTATAATATCTAAATTGTTGAATGTTTGATTTACTTATTTCTTGATTCTCCTATTTCTTATATAGATATTTATTCATATGTTACACTTGACCTTTTATTCTTTTAGACACCACAACAACCTATTCTCCATCTCAACCGTATTTGCTATTTGCACAAAGAATCTAAATATGTTAGCTTCAAACTCTTCAATTCTAACAATCTAGCCTACACATAAACAATATTCAACAATCCAACACCATTATAATCACTCCAACTCAGCCCAAGAATAATATCAATTGAAATAGCCCCACACAAAGTTTCGATCTCTCTCCACATTAGACCGATCAAAACAACACCACAAATCACCATTCGGTCAAGCCTCCATTCACAATTAGCAATCCTTCCATAATTATCAAAACCAACTCCTACACCGAATCTAACTCAACAAACACAATCCAAGGCTAAATGAACCCAATCTCAACCATAAGCAATAACACCTTCCGAATAACATAAATTCTTATTATTAAAATACATGTCCATCAATATTGTCAACAATACCCTCAAACTAAAAATCTCACAACAAGACCCAAGAAAGCATTATCAAATAACAACAAGCAACCAGCATTGCCACACAACTCCATTCGGTTGAGACCCATAAATTACAGCAACTCCATTCTCAAAAATCAACAACAACCCAAAACAGGGAAAATGTAACGCCTCGCTTTTACAAAAAGCGTAAGTGAAAATTTTTCGATTTCCACGTGACATTACTAACTCATTAGAGTTATAAATTAGCAGCGGAATATAATTTTTCTTTAACAATGACACGTTAGAGCTGACTGAATAACCTTACTATACAAATAATAACCTTTTGTTCTGATATAATAATTACATCCAAAATAATAACATATGTGCCTCATGCGGTACTTAATGAATACATAATTACTGCATTCTCCAAATAATGATTATACGCTAAAAGTCTCGTCCTTAAGCTGCTTCCTTTATTCCTGCAAAAACCCGCATGTGATTGTGGCTATTACCACAATCTCATGTTGTGGTCGAGTGAGTCAACGGTCCTCAACCACAGTGATACACTGATTTATTTAACCATATGCAATGCAATCAAATGATGACAATTATATTCACATACATTTAATCACATTCATTTATCTACTTTAACTCTTTATTTACTTAAGTCATATACTTGCATTCATTCTTGCTAAAGCCTTGTGATTAGCTTCTATGAGCCTTGTGCTCCTTAAATTGAAAAGCTTGTTGGTCCTTAGGGCCTTGTGCCCCAACTGTGAGCCTTGTGCTCGCCAGTTTGCTACGGAGCCTTGTGCTCCCACTGTGGGCCTTGTGCCCGCCAACTTATTATTATTATTCCTTCAACCTTTGGTTTATCCGTCGGTATTATCAATGTATTGATGCCTTGGTACCTAAACTTCGGTCTACCCGTTGGTCTAGTCAATTGCTTGACACCTTGGTACCTAAACCTCCGGTCTTTTTATTAACCCATTCATAACTCATAACTTTACCACAGTATAATCATGTAAACAACATCATATGCATAATTCCAACCAAAACATGATAAACATATCAAATGCCAGACCATATGCATACAATTAAATAAAACAGCAATCACTAGTCATTAAAGACTAAACCACACGTATCATTCTCAATGAGTAAGAAATACTCACAATAATTCTTCTAGCTTCAAGAAAGTGTTCACAGATATAATCGTTGCAATATATACATGTATAATACAAGCAAATAGTGAATTAGTATAATTCACTAAAAATGCATTTTAATCATATTATAATTTCTGATCTTTAATCCTTAATATAATTTTCTATTTAAATATTATCTCCTATTTTCGCTTGAACATTACCACGGCATATAAAATTGATCAAATTACATTTTATTACTAATATTTTATGTGGACTTTATCACGACATTTATTGAAGCCTGCAAACATCTTTTATTAAAACAATTCTCATAATATTATTTTTATCGCTTTTGATCTCTAAATAACATAATGTCATTTGGACATTATAACGACATATAAAATGAATTAATTATAATGTCACATATTTCATGCGGGCATTATAATAGCATTTATAAATAATAACCAAAATACCAATGACATTATAAAAGCTTTAACATTAAAAGCATATATATTTATTTTTATATCAAATAAACATAATAGTTTACCAAATATAAATAATGAGCTTTATGTTTCAAAACAAGTGAATAGAATAATAACCTTATAAAATCCGGGCAGAATAACGGCATTAGTATTAATAATGCCTAAAATACTTTTAAAAATATTTGCACAGCGTAACGGCGCTTTTGTAAAATAATGACTTTTTACTTGGGCATTATAACAGCGTGATTTATTAATTAAATACGCCACTTGAAATACCCTGTTAAAACACAACTTAAAAACATTAGATACTTAAAATAATAAAAACTATAAAATCACCAAAATATTAAAATAAAACTTTATTTAAAACTAAATATCATTTTCCTTATGTTTTCTTCTTTTTTTTTTATTCTTTTTCTCTTTTTTTTTTTTTTATTCTTTTTCTTTTTCTTTTTTTTTTTCTTTTTCTTTCTTCTTCTTCTCTTCTTATTTGAGAGAGATAGAGAAATAGAGAGGGAAAGAAAGAGAGCTTGAGAGAGATTACCCACGGGAAAGAGAGCTTCCTTGATGCTTCTTCTGATCTTCTTCTACCTTTCTTCTGCTGGACAGACCGAGAGAGAGAGAGAGATAGAGAAGGAGAAAGAGCTTGGGAGAGAAATTGAGAGAGTTTTGGGAGAGAATCGAGATATGTGATCAAAGGAAAGGATTGGGCTCTATTTATATTGAAACGAACGGCCAAGATTGCGCCAAAATGATCGCATCTAACGGCTAGAACGAAGATTTGGGTAGATTTTGTAATAAAAATCAGATTTTTGAAGATTCGATGCATGAATCTGTTTCCTGCAGAAGTCGATCGATCGACTTTTTTGTGGATCGATCGACACACTGTTCACCTTCAATCGATCGACTATTTATATCGATTGATCGATATGAATAGTAAGTGGATCGATCGACAATTTTGGTGGATCGATCGACATACTGTTCATCCGAATTTTCTTTTATTTAAATCTCTTTAATAAATTAAACCCATTATTATATTTATAGTAAATATTTAATCTTATAAACATTTATACTTAAAACTGATGAATAAAAAGATTGATGAATATTTATCTAATAAATATTCATATTTATTCTATTTATATTATTAGGTCTTAAATCTTATTTTAAGATATTTTATTTAATATCTTAAAATAAATGGTATTACAAAAAATAAATCAAACTCCAAAACCCACACTGATTCGGCCAAGAACACCATCGAAAAACGAAACTCCAAGAGACTTGCATCATTCGGCCATCATACCCCATGTAACCCTAGATTTCTCAATAATACCAAAATCAATCTCCATTTTCATTTAACATTATACCTAAAACATAAATACAATCAATAACTCATTCAAACCCTAGAATATCATAAACAGAAAATCCATAACAAAAATCTACCACTATCATTCGGTATCTCTACCAAAACATCTCAAAGTCAAGCATCCAAGAACATATAAATCCAAAAGAGCCCTTCAATACTTATAATACACAACCGGGTAGAGTTTTACAACCTACCCAAATCAACCGATTTTCTCCATCGAAATCGAACCCATAAATCTGGAATTCTAAGCCACCTAAATCGGAACTCAAAAATTAGGAAAATCTAAAACCCAAATCGATTTCAAAAGAATTCATCAATACCCATATTCAAAATCCGAATTTAAAAGCTAAATGAAAATGATCCTTACCTTCTTGTTACCCATAGCCGAACCTTCATGGATCAATCGCATCTCCTCCTCTCACTCAATATCTGCATCACTCACAATCTCAGTATCTTACTCTCAACGTGTGTGTGTGAAGAAGAGAGGAGAAGGGGAAAAATGGAGAGGGATCGAGTGCTGCTAGTGCGTGGGGAAGAAGAGAATCCAAGAAGGGGAAAGGGCGTAGGTTGCGTGGAGCTAAGAGAGATGAGAGAGAAGAAAGAAATGGGAAGAGAGAAAAAGGGGCGTGCGTTGGGCCTGGGCGGATCCGAGAGAAAACAGGGGAAAAGAAAGAGGAAAAATAAAGGAAAAGGGGACACGTGTCGTATGTGTGGTTCCAAAAAAAGATAAAGTTATCTTCTTCCAACAAATCGGGTGTTGACACGTGGCAATGGAAGATTACATTTTATTTTAAAGCCTAAACTTTTATTAATTACATTAGGACCCCATTATATTAAAATCCTATCTTTTGATAATTAATATCTAACCCCATTTTTAAATTAAATACCTTATATCCATAAAATTAGTTATTTATTATTCTTATTCTATTATTATCTTAAACACATTTTATTTCCATAATACTAATATTATCACTTAAAATCTAATTATTGGTCACATCTAATTAATAAATATAATTTATTAATTGCTAAATGTCCTATTTATGTTTTTTGATTTTTACGTTGAACAATAGACACTGATGGGCATCCGGACGCATGTATGGACTGTCCAGACGGAAGCTTGGGATCCAACTTTTCTGACTAGGAATCTGCACAGAATCTTCTTTGAATTTCTTGAAGCACATTTCTGAAATCAAAACTCTAAAATAAATGACATCCCTGATTATGTAGCAACATTACATAAAAGTGATTTTGTCAAACAGAATACAGCCAATCACAAACTAACAAACTCCCTATTTGGCCATTCTGGAACAAAAATTACTTGACCGGTTTAAAAATACAATTCCGGTCCAAAACAAAAAATACTCCCCATTTTTGTCTCAAAAGGACAAAGGGTAAACAGAGTAAATAAAAACATACCCAAAGATAGTTCCAAAGTCTGAAGGAAAAAGAAAACTATAAAAAGCCGTGAGAAGAACATCTTGCTGAAAAGGGATGGGAACAGAACAAGGTTAGTTCTTTCACAAGTAAATCAGCACACGCATGTATCCAAACCTGAGAAATTAATCAGATAGCAAGTTAGAATTATGCAAACATATAGTTGAGAGACAAGAAATTAACAAGCAAAAATTTTCTGTTGACAAAATATTTAAAATAGCTTGCTCAACTCATGCAATGCTTGTGTATGTGAAGGTTTTCTCAATAAGGTATGAAGTTCACTGATATGACGTAAAGCAACTGAATTTTCTAAACAATAGAGAAAATCAATGATAGATCAGTCAAAAGTCAAACCTTATTTTACTAAGGCTTAACCACCCTCATCTGATACACTCCTCCTAAGATCCAGCACTTTTCTTTTACTTAGTCCTTTAGTGACCGTCTATTTTCGCAATGATTTGGTCACTAACTGTTTCTATAGGGACAAGTTCAAGAACAATTTATAGCATAATAAGCAGTGGATCTTTTTACTTATCCATATATATTGATTTTTTAATGTTTTTTATCACTTGGTGCTACAACCTAGAAAGAATGTTAGAATTTTTAGGTTCTAGGTTCAACTAGCAAGTTGGTCAATTTGACCATCTTATCAAAAAATAAAATCTCTTTCATCAAAATTTCCAGAAGCTAAAAAGTCAGAGAGAAAAAAAAAATGTACCTTAGGGGAGCCTTGGATAGTGCATAAAAACTTCGCATGAGAAAAGCAACTATCTAGCATAAAGAGATAGCTAGAAAACTTAGCAAATCTCAGACTCATAATCTCAAACATATGTAAGCATAATTCATTAAAGCACAATGAACTGAGATATCAGGTTAAGAAACATGAGATAGCTAACATACTTGTAAAAGAAACAACCTGCAACCTTACCCCACAATTTTTTTTTTTTTTTTAAATGTAAAACACATCATGCTTTTAGAGGAAAAGACTAAGGAACACAAAGAAGTCTAATTATAGCATGAAAAGATATGTTTAGGACATGTCACCAACACCAATGGCTTTTCTAAGAGACTCAAACCTACTTCCATCAAGAGGTTTGGTAAGAATGTCAACCAATTGGTTGTCAATGGGTATGAAAGAAAGAGATACTACCCGAGATTCCACAAGATTACGAATGAAGTGATGTCTGATGTCATGGTGCCTGGTACGAAAGTGTTATATAGGATTCTTGGAATTGTTGATGGCACTTGTATTGTCACAGTTGATAATCATGGTATCCTGAGTGAATCAATAATCATACAATAGCTTATTCATCCATAGCAATTGAGTGCAACAGCTTTTAGCAACAATGTATTCAGCCTCAGCAGTGGAAAGGGAAATCGAAGATTGTTTCCTACTCATCCAAGCCACGAGATTATTCCCCACATAAAAAATCCTCCCGAGGTACTTTTTCTGTCATCCGCATTGCCAGTCCAATCTGCATCAGAGTATCTTGTGACCACAAGATTTATTTCCCTGAATACCAAATGCCATGAAGAAGAGTATCATTTACATACCTGATGAGACGCTTGACTGCAGTGAGGTGAGATTCTTTAGGATTTGCCTTAAATCTAGCACAAACTCCAACACTGAAAGCAATATCTGGTCAGCTAGCTGTGAGGTAGAAAAGACTTATGATCATACTTCTATAGAGAGTAGGATCAACTTGCTTGCTTGTAAGATCAACACCTATCTTGACACTAGTGCTCATGGGAGTACGTGCATGACTCTTCCCATCTAGACCGAACAACTTGACCATATATTTAGCATACTTGGATTGAGAGATGAATATTCCTTTAGAAGTTTGCTTGACTTGAAGCCCCAGAAAGTAGTTGAACTCACCAATCATACTCATCTCAAACTCTTGTATCATCTCCTCATAAAAATCATGAGTTTGGGAATCTAGAGTTGCTCCAAATATGATATCATCAACATAAATTTGAGCAATAAGTGTTTGATTACCTTGATTTCGGATGAAGAGAGTGCGATCAGCATGTCCCCTAGTAAACCCTTTAGCTAAAAAGTAAGTAGTTAGTCGCTCGTACCATGCTCGGGGAGCTTGCTTGAGGCCATATAGTGCTTTCTTCAACTTGTAGACATGTTGAGGATGATGAGGATCTTGAAATCCTTTTGGCTGTTCTACATACACTTCTTCCTGAAGTATGCCATTTAGAAAGGCACTTTTAACATCCATCTGATATAAATTGAAACCAAGATGACCGGTGATGTGGTCTTTTGTTTACCAAAATATATCACTAATAATTAACCACTCGCAATAGAACAAATCCTTGTAGGATAAGGCTATAAAGAGGGTGTCGAACTTTAAGGATTACAGGGGTATTGTTTTCAAGTTTATGAAGATTAAAAATAACTAACGAAAAGATTGTTGATTTTTGTTTTCTAAAAATAAATGCATAAAAGTAAAAGACATAAATTTAAATAAAGTAGGGATGAGATAAAGAATAGGGGATTGATTTCACCATTCACCACATAACAATGGTCAATCATAAATTAACAAGGGAAATTCATACTATGCATGATATAGGGCTCGTCTCACTCGAGTAGTCAAGAAATTACCTCTAAAGAATGAGTATAATCCATCTTCGCTTGACATGGACCGTCCACCTAACCACTAAGATACGGTACGGTACGACCCGTCTTCCCTCAGCATGGATTAGTTACGTCTTTAATAGGATACACATAATCAATGGAAAAGTATAACCCATCTTCGATTGGTACGAACTGTCTACCTAAATTACACTAAATTTAGGTGTAGTACAATCCGTCTTTCCTAGGCATGGTCTATCTAACCCTCTTGATCATATGTCAATTAAAACCGTTGTATAACAATCATTCACATAACCACAGAATATGAAGGATTGAGTTCAATCAATATAAAAGATTTTCTAAGACAAGATAAGAAATTCATAATGATTGAATATAAACATTAAGATCAATTCTCATAGTTACACAACCATCATGCATATAAAAAAATTCCAAATTAAAATACAATTAAACTATTGTTACTTGGAAAGGGCTACATCAACACCTTTGTAAGAATTTAGTCACTCATCTTCGTGCTTGGATGGCCTCCTGCCATGTTCTTCTCCTCTTCAACTTATCAAGCCTCCAAGAAGAATTTTTTGTCTAAATCTAAGCACAAACACAAGCACAAGCACAAGCACAAGCACACCTTCTCTTGAAGCTCAGGGGTCTATTTATAGAAACTAGGAGAGGCCTAGAAGCTCTTGGAATTCCAGAAAAAAATCGTCTCTTGAGTCTTCTTGTCCAAGTATGAGATTGAAACTTCAATCCAAGTAGGAAAAGGATTTCAAATTCGTCCAAAATTGCGGTCTTTTATTGCGGGGAGATTTTTGCATAGTAAACATCCGAATTAGGGAAAAGCTATTTCAGACAATTAGCTTCCAACGCCACCAATTTCATTGAAATCCAATATTTGAGCCAAAAGTTATGACCCAAACACTGAGACATGTGCATAATCCAAATTTGAATCTAATTCGATTTTGACTCTTATTGAAGAAATTCTGATTTAATCCTTCTCTTGATTTGATTACACTTAACCACATCATATAGGTCTTCAATTATGATTGGTTAAGCTTACCAACATCTTCTAGGTCTTCTCAAAGTGTGCTTTAAGCCCAAAATCAATGGAATTAATTGCATCTTTATTTAAAATCTGAAAACATTAAAACAACACAAAATCAAACAAATAACAATGCTAAGGAATTAACATATATAAGTTAAGGGGCTTGAATGTGCAACATTCAACACTTATCAATAGGCAATGGAGAGTAGAATTCTGATGGATTCTAAATGGGAAACTGGAGCAAAAGTTTCATCAAAATCTACCCTTTCAATCTGAGTGTATCCCTGAGCAACAATATGAGTCTTGTTTTTTATCACTGTACCATGTTCATCTTATTTATTTTTGAATATCCACTTGGTGCCAATGACATTGTGATCAGTAGGTCTGGGAACAGGAACAAGGGTCCATACATCGTTTTTGATAAATTGATGTAATTCTTAATGCATGGCAGCGATCCAACTATCATCTTGCAGAGCTTCATCAACCTTCTTCAGCTCACTTTGTGCAAGATAGCAGTTGTAGGATACTTGATTTGCTACTTCACTTGAGGGCTGGATCACTTTGTTTCTCAACTGACGCCCTTCTTCAAGATTCCCAATAAGCAGCTGAGAGGGATGATTAAGCTTGACCCATGACCGTTTAGGAGGATTTGTGGGTTCATCCTCATCTTCAGATGTACTAGCAGAAGTCACAACAACAGGAGGATTTGGAAGAGACTCAGCAGCTGAAGGAATGTCATGAGTTTCTTGAGTTGAGGTAGAAGGCTTGATCATGTCAGCTGAAGGAATAGGCAGTTCTTCAGGAATGAGCTGAATTTCCTCCCCCTTGCTAGATGCCCCAACTTCTTCATCATTAATTACCACATTGATTGACTCCATCACAGTTTCTGTTCTTTTATTAAATACCCAGTAAGCACAACTGTTGGTGGAGTACCCCAAAAATATTCCTTCATCACTTTTACGATCAAATTTTCCCAAATTCTCCCTGTCTCAAAGAATATAACATTTGCTTCCAAAGATCCGGAAGTACTTGACTGTGGGCTTCTTTCCTTGCCAAATCTCATAGGGAGTCTTATTGGTTTCTGGCCTCAGATAGACTCTATTGATGATATGGCAAGCAGTGTTGACAGCTTATCCCCAAAAGTGTTAAGCTAGATTCTTTGAATGGATCAACACTCAAGCCATCTCTTGAATAACCCTGTTCTTCCGCTCTACAACCCCATTTTGATTTGGTTTTTGTTTTCTAAAAATAAATACATATAAGTAAAAGACATAAATATAAAGAAGTAGTGATGAGAGAAAGAATAGGAGATTGATTTCACAACTCACCGCATAACAATGGTTAATCATAAAGTAACAAGAAAAATTCATATTATGCATGATATAGGGCTTATCTCACTCGAGTAGTCAAGAAATTACCTCTAAAGAATAAGTATAATCCATCTTCGGTTGGCACGGACCGTCCACCTAACCACCAAGATGTGGTACGACCCGTCTTCCCTAGGTATGGATTAGCTACGTCTTTAATAGGATACACACAATCAATAGAATAGTATAACCCATCTTCGGTTGGTACGAACTGTTTACCTAAATTACATTAAACTAGGGTGTAGTACAATCGGTCTTCCCTAAGCATGGCCTATCTATCCCTCTTAATCATATGTCAATTAAAACCGTTATATAACAATCATTCACATAATCACAAAAAATATGAAAGATTGAGTTCAATCAATATAAAAGACTTTCTAAGACAAGATAAGAAATTCATAATGATTGAATATGAACATTAAGATCAATTCTCACAGTTATACAACCAACATGCATATAGAAAATCTCAAATTAAAATACAATTAAACCATTGTTACTTGGAAAGAGCTACATCAACACCCTAGTAGGAATTTAGCCACTCATCATGGTGCTGGGACGACCTCCTGCCATGGTCTTCTCCTCTTCAACTTGTCAAGCCTTCAAGAAGAATTTTCTGTCTAGAGCTAAGCACAAGCACCCCTTCTCTTGAAGCTTACGGGTCTATTTATAGAGACTAAGAGAGGCATAAAAGCCCAAGGAATTCAAGAAAAATCGGAACTTAGTCTCTTAGTCCAAGTAAGAGATTGAAACTTCAATCCAAGTAGGAAAAAGATTCTAAATTCGTCCATATTTGTGGTCTTTTATTTCGGGGCAATTTTGATATTGTAAAAGTCTGAATTAGGGAAACACTATTTCTGATATATTTGTTTCATTTTGTATTAGCTTTTCAACGCCACCAATTTTATTGCAATCCGATATCAAAACCAAAATTTATAATTAAAACGCTAAGACATGTGCAGAATCCAAATTTGAATCCAATCAAATTTTAACTCTTAGTGGGAAAATTCTGATTTAATCATTTCCTTGATTTGATTAAACTTAACCACATCATATAAGTCTTTTATTATGATTGGTTAATCTTACCAATATCTTCTAGGTCTTCTCAAAGTGTGCTTTAAGCCCAAAATCAATGGAATTAGTTACATCTTTATTTAAAATCTAAAAAAAAATAAAACAACACAAAATCAAACAAATAACAATGCTAAAGAATTAACATATGCAAGTTAAGGGGCTTGAATGTGTAACATTCGACACTTATCAGCGAGTACAACATGTAACAAAATAATATAAATGTGGAATTTAAATAACACAATTATTTTGTTAACGAAGTGAAAACTCAATTAAGAGGAAAACCACTCCGGGGCAACCAAACCTAGGAAATCCACTATCAAAAGACAAAGCTAGTACATAGACAGTAACACTCACATACCTGATGCAGCGATCGTATCTAGCACTCTAACATGTAACCTAAATTGAACGCCTCCCAACGAAGTCTCCTACTTGAAGGGGTCTTTTATGGATTCCTTTACCTTAGAGCTCCTCCCTAAGATAGACTTCAATAAACGAGCACAGGAACAGCACAACGGCAACGGCTTGAGAGCTAATGGATCAGCACAATATCTCCTAAAATATACTCTCTAAGCTCTAAATAATTCAATACCGAATTCTATAAATAATACATGCCTAGAGGCTTCTATTTATAGGCTCAGCAGACCAAAATCAAGTCTGGAATGGATTACACTAGGAGGCATCCAGGCGGTAGCTAAATGCGTCCAAACGGACAACTGTGCAACCGACTTTCCATAACGCGCTTCACGCAATACCATATTAGGGCCGCATCTGGACGGTGTTTACATCTGGGCGATTGCACTTCTGCTGCACGCAATTTCCATAACAAGGACTGGTGTCCGAACGGTGTTGTTCGGACTTCCAGACGGTTGCAATTCTTCTCCACGTCTTGCCTTATCAAGGATAGTGTCCGGACGGTGTAGACCTGACGTCCGGAAGGTTGCAGCTATCTTCCCATATCTGTCTCTGCGAAGAAAATCCTTTTACTTGTCAAACACTTGCTGGAGTACGGACAGTATTACCACGTAGTCTGGACGGATGCACTTGAACATTGGATTCTTCTTGAACTTTGAAGAGCGTCCGGACATGTTGCTAAGACATCCGGACGGATGCAAGCTTGAATAGTAGACATTGATGGGAGTCCAGGCACATGTATGGACCATCCGGACGAAAGCTTGGGATCTGACTTTTCTGGCTAGGAATCTACACAAAATCTTCTTTGAATCTCTTGAAGCATATTTCTAAAATGAAGACTCTGAAATAAATGGCATCCCTGATTATGTAACAACATTACATAAAAGTAATTTTGTCAAACATAATGTAGCCAATCGCAAACTAGCAATAAGCATTGTGCTTCTCTCAGTCTTTAGCTCGTTTAGTTCCTACACATGTTGTTGGCGTGTCTCCCTTAGCTTCAAGGACTTTACATAGAGGACTTTGTATGCCTCTTTTAGTCCTTCCCCATCATCATCGCTACTCTTTAAATAGTATGAGTGCGACCCCTCAGATTCTTCATGAGGTGCTACGAAGGCCAGAAACTTTTGATACTTATCTGGGGTCTCCTCTTCTTCAGATTCGCTGAGAGTAGCGTTATAGGCTTTCCCCTTGGCCTACTTGAGATTCCCTGCTTGAGATTCCCTCAATCTGTTTGCATGTGCCCAAAGCTGGAGCATTCAAAGCAATGGGGACCCCTAGGATCATTCTTCTTTGCTTCCTCCAGCTCACCTTCTTTGAGGACTTTTCTTAGGCTTTCTGCAAACTTCTTCTTAAATTTATCATTCTTCATTAATCTACCGAAGTTCTTGGAGAGTATAGCAAATGCATCCTCTTCTTCATTGTCGGAATCTTCATGAGAAGACTCTATTTCTCTTCTTGGATGTGTTGAGGACGATTGCCTTCGCCTTTCTAATTGGGGGCAGGGAATACTCATAAGTTTGAAGAGATCCTACCAATTCTTCAATCTTCATCGACTCCAGGTCCTTGCTTTCCTCAATGGTTGTCACCTTGATTTTGAAATGCTCAGGTAAAGACCTTAGAATCTTTTTTATTGGTTTTACATCAGAGAACTTCTTCCCAAGACTCACCATCAATTTTCTCAAGTCGCTGATCTTGATGTAAAACTCATTTAATGTCTCATCTTCCAGCACCTTAATTTCTTCAAATTTTGAATTCAACATTTGGAGCTTGGCAGATTTAACAATTTTTGTTCCCTCATATGTTGTTTCCAAAATTTGCCACACTTCTTGAGAGGATTCACAGTTTGAAATTCTAGCGAATTCAGACAGTGAAAGAGTTTAACATAGAGCATGGAGGGATTTATCATTGGAATGCCGTGCACTGGTTGAAGCAATTGTGAGTTTAGCAGTTGTAGCCTTTAGTTTTAGTCCAACCAGATTCTAAATCTGCCAAACATCAATAGATTTTAAAAAGAAGCGCATACGGGCTTTCCAATAGCCATAATTCGTGCCATCAAAGGCAGGAATGGAATTAAGAGTTTGAGACATGATAAAATAAGGAGTCAAGGATTGCACTCAGGAAATTAATCCAATAAGAGTGAACCCGCTCTGATACCAATTGAAAAAAAATAAAAACTCATAATTTAAGTGTGTGTGTGTGATCAATTGTGCAACAAAATATTTAAATGCGAAATTTAAAAGAGACAAATATTTTGTTGATGAAGTGGAAACTCTTATCAAGAGAAAAACCACTCAGGGGCAACCAAACCCAAGAAATCCACTATTCAGAAGACAAAGCTAGTTACAAAACACTTGTATTCACATACCTCTGATGCAGTAGTCATGCATTTAACTCTAACGCATATCTATACGTGAATGCTATACCTATACGTGAACGCTTCCCAACTAGGTCTCCTACCTAAAGGGGTCTTCAATAGACTCCTTTAGCTTATGGCTCCTCCCTAAACTAGACTTCAATGGGTTGATCAAATCACACAATAAAAACCTAAGAGAGCCAGCAAATATCTCTATTTTTGCCTAAACATCCTCTCTTAGTACACAGGAGTTCAGTACCAAATTCCTAAAAAATACATGCGTAGAGACCTCTATATATAGGCTTTAGAAGACCTAATACAACTTTCATTTGGAGTTCTCTAGGCGGCGTCCAGACATAGACATTGGGCGTCCGGACGGCAAGCAGCAACCGACTTCCTTTCACGCGATTTCACACATTTCTTCATTAATCTTCAGTCATCGAGTCTGGACAGCTTCGCCCTAGCGTCCGGACGATTGCATGTTGTCTTCAATGTTCGCAACCTTCAGTTTGCTGTTTGGACACCTATGCGAACAAATGCTCTCAGGAGTTGGTGTCCGCTCGGCTATCCGAATATCTGTGTGAACATGAGTTCCCAGTGGTTGGTGTCTGTTGAGATGTTCGAACACTTCTTCGAACACTGATGGGCGTCCGGACACTTCCTCTGGGCCATCCAGACGATAACATGGGAACCGACTTTCTTAAGCTCTAAGTGTGTCAGAATCTTCCTTGATTTCCAGAAATTGGCTTTCTTGATATTTGTGACACTGAACTTGTCATATTAAGGCTTTCCATGTTAGGGAAATAATCTCTGAAATATTCTGAAGACTCTGAACAAATTCAGAATCCCTGTTAAAGCAGCACACTCATATAATAGTGATTTTGTCAACAAAATATAGCCAATAAACTAACATGATTCATTCAATTTTTGTGCTGATCTTATTCAAAAAATATTCTTCAAATCTTACACTTCATTTTCTCCTACTTCAAGTTTAAACTTACAAGTTAGGAGCGTTAGAATATTAATTAAATTATTAAATCAATCATTTCCTACAAGCTTAAGTTTTTGGGATTAGTGGTTGTTTAACATGATATCAAAGAATGAGTTTTAAGTTCAAATTATGTCTTCGTAATTCATCTCCCATTTGACTTAAATATTTTTTTGTTGGACCTCACTTATTGAGAGAGAGTTTGAGCTCACCCTTGAAGGAGAGTGAATATAAATTAAATAATTAAAGGTTTAACAAAAGGCAACTTTGGTGGGTGGTACTTTACATAACCTCCTATCTAGGGATTTCTATTATTGTTAACCTCCAAAATATCATTGACTTCATAATTTCCAAAACTTGATAAGGAATGTAAATACAACTCCAACCATATATTATGCCCTGGCCTTCGCATAAAGATATAGGTGGAGAGATTACTTGTCTATTGGGTCGTTATCCAATACTAAAACAAGTCAAGTTGTTAGCACTATCCACCAATCTCGGGAAACAAATTGTCATAAACGTTGAACCCCAATGGTAAAATCAAAGGAGGAGAAAAGTGCCCACAGCTTGGGAAACATCACTTTTCTAGAGCCTTAGAGCTCACGCAGCTACAAAAGAGGACAAGAATGATGCTAGGCTTGCTGGAAAGGTAATGTAAGAACTTGGGTTGGGTTTAATTTCAATCAGAATTGGACCCATGAAAATTAGAAGATTATCCCCTTATATGTGTCATGTTGAGAAATTTACTACATAAAATAATGTGGCTACATTTTGTGGTGCTAAGTAATGTGGCCACATATGCTGTATTGTTTTACAATACTTAAGTCAAATCCTTTTTTTTTATTACTATTATGACAATTTGGGTAACATACATTGAACGTTTGTCTTAATCTTGAATAATCAAAAACTCCTAATCCTCCAATCTCAACAACGAACATCAAAATCCAAACTAAAACCTCAATTCACTTTAATAAGAAACTAATTAATTTAAACGTTATATTAAAAAAAAAAATGTAACACTCTTTCTCACATTCGGAAGATGAGTAGTAGCCCACATGGAATGGGTGATTTATAAAGATAGTTATGAGTGCTAAGTTCTACATTGCTTAGTTACTAGGTGAAACTGGGCTTTATCAGGAATTCAAGGAAAGCTTCAAATTAACTAGCCATTTTGGGGTGATAGCGTAAATGTGGCTAACGTTTTTTCCTAGATCGCTACAACTTACCTAGACCGAGGGCTAGAAGTCATAGAACACCTAGAGTTGAGGTCATCCTCTCCTCATCCTCCTTGCCGACTTGTCGACCTATAGCTCTCATTGCTGCTAATGCTAGTCGTTGGCAAGTTCCTCTGTGACGTTAGGTAGAACTAAGATAGTCCTAACAACATATGATAGTAGCATAAACTAATAATTGAAGATTGAAAAATGAATTCAGGAATAGAGAAAATAAAAAATAGGGAAGAGAAAGATCCTAATTGCCCGAAATAAGCAAACAGAGAAATAACTCTAAAAGACTAAAATTTAATTGATGCCTCAAAATTTAATTGTTCCATTAAGTGTGTATCCCTCTTATAGGAAAAAAATAAACAAATCCTAATTGAAAAAGAAAAAACCTAATCGTTAATGGAAAAGGAAAACATAATCATTGTTAAAAAGGAAAACTAAAACACACATGCATAATAGGAAAAGGAAAACTAAAAAAACTCATGCATAACTAAAATAACACTAATATCAGTCTTTTTCTACATTAGTTTTCCCGTGTTGGAAAGAATTCGTCCTCTAATTCAAATTATATTTGCCTCGATCTTTTGAATATCCAATCAATCCCTCCCATGAGTTGCATCCATTCTTCTCAAGAGCAAAACAACTTGATACCCAAAAAGAAAGTTTACACAACCAGTCACCACGAAATTCCGAATAATAGCTTGAAAATTCTTCACACCATATTGAGATAATTCAATCTTCACACGGTCTTGATTTATCTTCTTACATTCGCGTGCCATAAAATTTTTTTTCAAAAAGGATCAAATATTTCTTTCTCTTTGAAAATAAAATTTTCCCCCACCGTGTAGGAATTAACATTAACATCAACATCTTTAGTGGGAGAATTCGGTAAAAAGTTTTCTATCCCAAGGAAATCAATAAAAATAATTTCCTCAAGACCCAAATCACATACTTCACTCTTCAAACTTTCATCAAACACATGATTTTCTCAATTTTGTTAACCTCTTTATCAGATGACAAAGCACTTACCTCTATAAAATCTTAATTATCGACATATGAATCATAAGTTGGTGGAGAATTCCAATCCTTGAAACATTGAGAAGCATCTTCAATGTCTTTTCCATGTTGGAACTCGTCATCAACAAACTCATCTTCCTCTTCCACATGAGATGGATATGCTAGATGGGTTTGAGGTTTGCAAACAAAAGTCAAGGCGACGAGAGTGCTAGAAAATTTTTGATGCTCAACTCTAAAGCCTAAGTCTCTATGGCGCTCATCCTGCAACGCCATTCCCCAACCACAACAGGATTGTTATACGGGTTCTTGAAATTGGATTGTGAATCACGACAGTCAATATTGTGATACAACTCCCAGTTTTGCACTGCTAGACGCCGAGTTAACTGTGCAACCCACATCTCCAAGTCTTCAATCATCCCATCTTGTACGTTGCGTTCGTAGTAGGGGACAACTTCTTCATTCGGAACCTGTCCATGCCAACCAAGACAACAAGCACCATTTATGAAAACTAATGAAAAATTACCCCTATATGATGCTAAGCTTTGATACCAACTAACGCCGGGCAGAACTAAGATTGTTCTGACAGCATATGATAGTAGCAAAAACTAAGAATTGAAGATTGAAGATTGAAAATGAAATTTAGGAGCAAAGAAAATAAAAAATAGGCAAACAGAAAAATAAATCTGAAAGATTGAAATTAAGTTCATAAACTTAATTTTTTATTCCTTTGAGTGTGCATCCCTTATATAGGAAAAAACTAAACAAATCCTAATTGGAAAACGAAAAAACTAATCCTTAATGGAAAAGGAAAACCCTATCCTTATTGAAAAGAAAAATTAAAACACACATACATAGTAGGAAAAAGAAAGCCTAATCCTAATGGAAAATGAAAACTAAAACACACATGCATAAATAAAATAACACTAATGTTGGTCTTCTCTTGCATCACTCAAATAGAACTCGATTCAAGCTGCACGGTGCACTGCAATGCATAGCCACAAATACAAAGGCGAATGGGAGTGTCAGGGAGCTCATCCAATGTGTAGAGCAACATCACTATCACCACCCTCACAAAGTGCGATGTTTCAAAGCATGCCCAGCACCACTACGGTAGCACCATGACTAGTTATGGGTGTAAGATTTGTTGGGGGATGGAAAAAAAAAAAGTTAACATTTCCTAACAGCTAACCGTAACCGCCTAAGCCAGTTAGAGGTTATAAAACCTATAACCCCTCCCCTATAATAGCTTTTAAAAGTATAGCCTTTTGGACCTATTTTTGAGTGTTGGGTCTATCTTTTTGGGGTCACTTTGAACGTTTTTGGCCCTTTTGTTTGTCGCCTTTGTAGGGCTTTTTTGGTCTAAAAATGTGCACTCTTTAGCACTTATTAGGCCCAATAAGCTCAAGCACTTATCATACCCTTTCTCTTTTTTTCTTTTCCCTTTTTTTTTTTTTTTGTTGCTTAAAAAGGAGAAATTTTTAGCACTTATCTGGCCCAATAAGCTTATTATTAGGCCATTTTTTTTTTTTAACCTTTCCAGGGTCTTTTTTGCCCTAAAAAGCTCAAGTTACAAAAGAACCGAATGACTAAAATGATAATAGCTTGCATCCAAAGATTCAGAAAATTGAAAAAATGGCCCTACCAATAAAAAATCACACCATCAAAAAACTTATGTTTCTTGTAAAGTTAAAAAAACAAATGGGCCTTTGTATTACTGGGCCTTCATAAAGCTCCACCATTGCCTGAGCATAGAGATGAAAATTCACATAAAAAAATCCACAATTCAAGACAATCATATCTATGGTCTATACACCCCACATTCAGCATATAAATAAAAATTCAATCAATCAAACCCAACACAAACATAAACCTATCCACTTCTACTTCTATTTCCACTTAAGTGGATTGAAAGCAAGAAAGTATATTTGAGAAATTCAACCAAAAATAACAAAAAAAAAGTTCAAAAAAAATATTAAAAACACCATCAAAAGATGATAATCCAAAGTGCCATACGTGCTTTGAAACAAATCCAACACCACTTTGATTTCGTCTTCTAGCAAAATCCTGTGCAGATAACAAGAAGAAAGCTCATAAACTTAACATAATAATATCAAGGCACGAGCATGTACAAATAATAAATATGCTTGATACAACCCGTGGGCTTCATACTTGTATCACTAAGAGTGTCCTCCATCTGTTATTAGATAGATAATAAATTATATTTCACAACCAACTAGCAAAGCATATTACATTCAATCTAGAACACTGAGAATTTTTTGAATCAACAACAACACAATTCTTAAAACGCAAATACAAATAACCAAATTTATCAAAAATGAATAAAAATAGTATACCATCAAATCTAATTCCAGACTTCATACATTACATATAATCACTATCCTTTTTTTTCTTTTTCTAACTATTATTATTTGTAAACTAAAAAAAAAAATTAAAAATTCTGAATTCATCTTTATGTTTTCTGATAAGAGGAACATGAACATGTGGCAACCATGAACATGCTAAGGTCACCTTTATCTTTATCTTTATCTTTATGGTTTATGGGTTAATTATAAAAAAGCCCCTCAGACTATCAACCGTTTTTAAAGCTGTTCCATGAACTGCCAAGTACATCACTCGAGCCCCACAAACTACTAAAAAGTACCAAAAAGACCCCTTTTATCAAAATATTCCTATAATACCCTTGCCACATGTCATATTTTCAATTAAAAATTAATAAAAATTAAAAATTAAATTAAATATATATGTATATATATATATATATATATATATATATATATATATATATATATATATATTAAAAATATTAAAAAAAAAAGGTTAAAAAAATAGAAAAAAAAAAATAAATGAAGGGGTGGCTGTGTGACGACCTTTTTTTTTTTTTTTTTTTTAAAACATAAATGAGTCATCATAGTGCACGACTACATGTGGCTCAACCAACATACGGTACACATTCTATAACATGTACCTATAATCAGAGTTACATCTACGCAGCGAATAATACATAATAACATCATTAACATTGCAGAAAGCACATCTATAAACAACGCTTGGTTACAGCAAAAGAGCCAATAATATGTCTATTTGTTTAAGGCTTCTACATAGCCATTAAATACATACCAAAAGACTGGTTCATAAATACAAGTGTCACAGGTGACACAAGCCATAAACAAGACTACCAAAAGGCAGACAACCCATGGTACAACCATTACAACTGTCGCGTCGGGCTTCAGTCATAAGATCCCAAGCTCTATGTTACGGCGTCATCAATTAGATTCATTGATCCTGCAGTCAAAGCATCATAGTTTGTACGGTTGTGGGGTTAACCACATCCATATAGGTGAAAGTATGAGTTCACCACCTCAGTGATAAATTACCGAGGCCTTAGTAGTATAAAACTCACTAAGAAATCTAAGCATACATCATACATGTATACAAGAGTCATCAATATCATTCTCAATCTATTATGTCCATACCACAACATCAATTACAAGTCACACCTTTCATCATGCTACTAAAAATTAATTTCATTCAATTAACATCATACAACACATGCCAGAAGCAACAACCCTGAACTTATCGTCATCGCAACTAGAAGCAACAACTCTAAACTTACGCATAGAACACCAGAATATCATCTCATATGTGCTAAAGCTACGACTCTAGGCTTACCATTAATACCGCCCATAAAGCCACATACCGGCAAGGCAAACATTACACACTGCCCGTTAAGTCACATACCCGTAGGGCAAACAATATACACCGCCGTAAAGCCACATACCCGTAGGGCAAATAACACACAAGTGCTAGAGCCACATACCCTAGACTTACCTTGTACACAAAGTACTCATAACAATCATTATCACAAAACTCATATTAAAGCGTCAACAACCACAACTCAATCACATTATTCTCATTCATCTTCCTTTCGACGCATACCTCATTCATAATATAATTCCGTGTTATTCAATTCCCAACCATTCCAAACATATCAATTTCAGTTGTATCGACATTTACATATCATCATAATTCTCAATTCAATCACATAAATATGTCCAACATCATGTTATCCATTCTCATATAATTCCATGCATATCTCTACATCATTACATTATCACATTTCTATTCACAATACAAATCTCATGCAGTTCTTCAACATCAATTCATCAATATATTTTATTTTCACAATATAGTTCATAATCACATATACCAAACATCATCATAGAGTTAACATCAAATTCGACCAAACATAACATTAAAATTAATCCAAGAACTCATGGGACTAACCCCTAGTATAGTTTCCCATGGGCTATAAACCTCACTTCGATGCACATTTAGCGTCCATATGCTTATGCTTCATGCCTTAAAACAATATACATATACTTTCTAATTTCATGAACATGCCTTTAACTCATGCTTTCAATGTAAATCCATAAACAATTAACACCTCAATTCATCAATCAACATTTGCATAATTTAAATCCCAACAATAGCAAGCAATCAAACTCTTCAAATCAATTCAAATCACACTTTCCAATCACATATCATTTCTCATAAACATCATTGATACTTCAACATAATTGAAACTACTTAACACATCCAACATATTGTCAACATATTGTCGGTTCAATAATAAAATCATATATCATTTGCAATCTATTAAATACATAAAAGTACATTTCCTCAGTGAGTAGAATACTCACCTGGTTGCACAGATATAAAGCTTCCTAGTTGACTTCTCGTAATATGCTACTATAGAAATAACAAATTGTAATTATTTAATACTCCCCTAGCACTTTACTAATATTTAACCATTAAATTACTAAAGAACTAACCCATGGAAAACTCATAGAATTCCTAGGGTTCCTCAAATACATACCTATAATATAAAACGTTAAACTAATCCAAATAGCATTAACCCAAAATATTTAGTTAAGGTTAGACATTAAAACTACACCCTAATCACATACCCTTAGAAATAGACACTAACCTATAAATTATATTTACTATCTTAGCCACATCATTACTTACATGTTTAAAATAATATTAACCCATAAGAAACCCTTAGGGTTAACCTCACAAAATACCAATTAAACCAAATATCCACAATTCATATTTACTACCCATATCATAATTTAACAACTTAGGTTTTATACACTTAAGACCCCAAATTAATTTAACCTATCAATTAGGGTTTCCAAACTTAAACCCATAATTACCAAAACACTACCACAATCACAATATTGTTAACCCAATAGCATTTACTAAGGGTTAATCACATAAAAACACCACTAAAATTATATACCCAAAAGTTAGGGTTTGAGGAAACTCACCAAAATTTCCCAAACCAAAACCCGTGGTTTGGGTAGCCTCAAGTAAGTTCCAAGTAACCCATTACCTAAAGAAAACACTAGATTAAACTCAGATTTCAAGATTTTAACCCAAAATCACAAAATTATGAGTTTAGTGTTTTACCTCAAAACAATCGGTGAAAACGTAGATCTTTACGCGTAGATCACGTTTCTAAAATCGTATTTTGAGTTTGGACAATTAGATCCCCGTGGATCGGCGTTTCAAGGTGAAAAATCGAGAGAGAGGGGGAGGAGATCCGGCAAAATGGTGAGGAAAATGGTGTTCGGCCCCTTCTAACCCGGTTTCGTTCGGACGGGCATCAAAGGCTGTCTGGACGCGTGAGTTTATGTGGCGTTCGGCACTCCATGAAGGCCATCCGGACGCGCTCCATTTTGTGTTCGGACGCACCATTTCTTTTAACCTGGGCGTGCACCCATTAAAGGTCATCCAGACGTGGCTTGTCTCACGTCTGGATGCGCCATTTCTTTATAATATTTATATTTATTTTGTTTTCCTAATTTCCTTTTTAATTTATTTCTTGGACTTTCTATGCCCGTCCTATAGAATTTTCTTGTCATCTAATTATTCTTAACCGTTTATTCACTAGATTTTACTCTTAAAACAAATTTAAAATTCAGTTCATTACAGACTAAGCCATCAGTTCGGGCAAATTGGGAGCTACAAGACGATTTGAGAGTTGCCATCTCGTCTGAGGGTGTTGGAGAGAGTGAAGTCGAGTAGTGTAGAGGAAATTTTTAGAAAACTCAACAAAGCTCATTGGTTAATGATAGAGAAAATAAGAAGGCATTGCGGGGGACAGAAAGGAAACTCAGGGAGGTAGTGCAGCCAGCCGAAGAGGGGGGTAGTGCGGCGTTTAGTGAGAAAAATTGGGGTTTGAGGAGGATGAAAAGAGAGAGAGAGAGAGAGAGAGAGAGAGAGAGACGAGGTCATGAGGAGTCAAGAGGCAGTGCAGTGCGGGTGCTAAGGCTTTGAAAATTGAAACGATACAAGTATAAAACCCTTGAAGCAAAACAACATCGTTTTGCATATATATATATATATAGATAGATATATAGTAAAGGCAGTAAGTGGTTTTCACGAACTGCCTCTAAAGGCAATTTTAGAAGGTTTATAACCGCTCACCTTTTCAACTCTAATATAAATATCTTTTCCATTTCAAATGAAATTGAATCATAATTTAAAGTAAATGCATAATGTTACGCATTCAGCGATGTATATATAAAGCACTTAATGTTAACAATTCTTTTTTTTTAAAAAAAATTAAATTATATTAAATTATATTCACGGTTAAAGTGTCACATCAGTAACAATCAAATTGTGATACATGTCACTTACAATAAAAATAAAATTAAAAATTAAAAAAAAAAAAAAAAAAAAAAAAAAGAAAGAAAGAAAGAAAGAAAAGAAGCAAGAAAGAAAGAAAGAAAGAAGAAGAAGAAAAAGAAGAATTTTTTAGGGGTGGCAGCACTCCGTTGTCAATATCTGGGTTTCGAAAGCAAAACCTTAACTATCAGCTTGTTTCTCAATGAAATGACTACAATGGGAACAAAAAAAAAAAAAAAATTGCGAAATGAGAAGTCAGTATGCATTTTCTTCTCTTTTCTCAATGTTTCATAGGGAAACAAACGTGTGATAAAAATAAAAATAAAAAATTATATTTTTTTAAAAAAAAAAAAAGAAAAAAGAAAAAAAAAGAATCAAGACTAACCATAAAAATATGGTGAACTGGTTTTATTAGGAGAGTGATTATAGGATTGGAATACTTCCCATTCTTGTTATTATTCTTTTTTTGTTTTTCTTTTTTTCTCTTTTTTTTTTTTTTTTTTGTCCTAAATGTACTTGTGGGTAAAACATATATTTTAATGTAGAGGAATTAATTTACGCCACGTCACATAAAAATGGAGAGAATCCTATCAATTATTTCTCTTTTTCAAATGAAATGAAAATAGAGTATAAAATTAGTGTATTTAATGATATATATAAAATTAATTTTACCACGTCTTTTAAACAATTCAAATAATGTAAAATTCTTTACACAATTACATCGTTAAATTTAAATATAATAACAGCATATATGAAGAGTAGGATTACTCTTAATGAAATCCTATTATTCGATCTTGCTTTTCCTCCTAGTCCTCTCTTATGAAAGCATCCAATTAATGGATGTCAGTAGCCCATCATCCTTTTCTAAGCCCTTTTTTTTTTCTTCTTCTTTTTTTTCTAAGCCAATAGCCCTTCATCATTCATGCTGCTTTCTCGTGGGTCTCACTCACTTCGAAGCCTTAGAATGCTTAGGGAAAAAAAAAAAATCATGACAAGGTATAGTGATAAGAGTAATGCTACGGAACATATTTTTATATTTGTTGGGACACAATACTGCTTTAAAAATAGGCCTGTTGGGCACGATGTCGAAATCCATCAAAAATTTGAGTTTGTTTTCCTTGATAATCATTGGTTTTAGGTGGAATGACAGCTCATGGTCTGACAAAGGGTATCCGAGTCTAGAAGTCATGAGATCGAGTCGCGAGATCCTCATCTCGAGGGAGGAATTGTTGGGACATAATGCTCCTTCTTGCGACCACTCTAATTAAAAATAGGCCCGTTGGGCTCAATATAAAGATTCATATAAGATTTGAGTTTCTCTCCCTTAACATCAATTAATTTTAGGTGAAACAGTTTATGGTCTGACAATCCTCCTAAAGTTGACGTAATTCTATTGATTAAATTTTTTTTTTTTTCCCTTAAACAAATTCGTAGCCATCTTGAAAAAATCTATGCCACCTTATAAAAGTTAAGAGCCTACTTAACCAATAAAAGCTAATTAACTAGATCGTCTGAGCAAATTGGAGTCGTACGTCCAAGTAAGAAGTTTGTTATTTTTTATTATTTTGGTTTTTGTTTTTGACAACTTTATGTAAGAACCTTTTCTAGGAGAAAAGGATAAAAAAAATATGTTGAACTATTTACTGGTTTTTTGTGTAGGAGCCTCTTTTTTTTTTTTTTTTTTTTTTTTTTTTTTTTTTTTTTTTTTTTTTTTTTTTCAGAGACTACATAAGTGTATAGTAACATCACAGTATTGAATATGCGAGTAATCAATACAACAACTTAATATCTTAGTTGGGACATTACATATGGTGTATTAGAATAATTGACTTTAAAGAGTAAAAACTTCAGGAGGTTGTCTTTTAAGACTAGAGTATAAGAATGCAATACGAGAGCATAGGTTATGACTAGTTTAAGGCCAAATGAGGGTGGTTAAACCACTCCATGGCTATTAGGAATAGTTCGGACACTGAATTTGTCAATCTGGATATCAAATGTAAAACTTTAGCGATATGCTTGTTTCTCAATGAAATGATTGCAAGGAACAATTTTTTTAATTTTTTTTTTTTTGAAAAAAAAAAATGCAAAATGAGAAGCTTCTTTTCAGTATGCATTATCTTCTCTCAATGTTTCATTGGAAAAACAAACTTATGACAAATAATAATAATAATAATAATAATAATAATAATAATAATAATAATAATAATAGAGAATCAATACTAACCATAAAAATAGGGTGAATTGGTTTTATTCCAATTCTTAGAAATTTTGCAATGAGTGTGTTGAGGGGAAAGAATAACGGAGGAAAAGGCACTTAAAGCTGCCTTTCATGTGGTAAAGAATGAGCAAAAGTTTGAAAACAAACTTGTCAAAAAAAGAAGAAAAAGATCTTGAACAATTTCTAGTTTAATGTATCCATATTATTTATCATGTACAATTCATTAAAACTCCACAATTATTTTTACATTAAATAATTAAAATTTTGTTATCAATATTATTATTTTTAAATATAAAATTAAATATCATAAATAATAAGATTATAAATGTTGAGTTAAAAAAAGTCGTAATATTGAGATGGTAAATTTTCATAATCTAATTTAAAAATAATGATTAAGATTTTTGTAGAAGATCCTAATTCAATTTAAAATGCATACCATTCTTAGTTTGAGAAAATAACAAAAAAGAATTAATTCTCAATATGATTCTTGGAAAAATGATCCTTCATCAATTAGGTGGACTTCTGATATGGTGTTCATATGCGAACAGAGGCTTTGCTTCACCACGGGGGAGCCTAATTAATCCTTCCAGACTCAACGGTGGTTACAACTAGAGATGGCTTGCAATTCATTTTCTCATGTCGCGTTCGGGTCGTGCCGATTTATAAATATAAAATTATAAAGGTTAATCCTAATCTGACATATTTAATCCCTCAATTCTAATCCGTTAATTTCATATTGAGTTTACGAGTCATATAAAAATTGTCAGTCTTAAATATTAGGGGTGAAAATGCGGTTAAGGTTAGCGGTTATTGGCTAAAATCGCTAACCGCAACTGCTTGGCGGTTATAAAAAATTAGCAAAGCGCCTATGCCAACCGCCTAGGCGGTTATGAAATAACCGACGGTTGGCGGTTATAAACTAGAAAGCGGCAACCGGTTCTTTTTTCTTTTTCTGACCATTTTGCTGTTGGTGCCCAATGCCGATCAAACAACAAAGATTCAGATCGTCAACCACAAAGATTCAGATCTAAGACCTAGAATAACAAATCAATGCCTAAAATAACAAATCAATGCATAAATATTTAGATTTAAGACCTAGAATAACAAATCAAGGCACTGTTAGTATTTTGGCCTCATTTTGTGTTTGGACAAAATCACTTGTGTGTGTAAAGATGCTATAAACAGGGATTCCACTATTCAGAGCACTCTCAAAAGACTTAGCTCTGCGAAGATTTTGGTTCCCTGTCAGCCGTCCCGACGATCGAGCCATCCCGTCCGGACGGCCATCTGACCACTGTTCCATCCGTCCGGACGACGTACCATACTGTTCGGACACCAGTCAGACCAAGCATCATTCGTCCGGACGACGTGCAGTTTCATCCGGATCCTCCACTGTGTCGAGAAGTTTCTATCCAGCTTACATCCGTCCAGACGTCTCAGTAGCCCGTCCGGACGCCCCTCGGTACTCGACTAGTCTCAGATTCTTTCCAAGTTCCGATAAAGGAAAGATCGTTCAACCTTCCGGACGATGTAGTATCCCGTCTGGAGGCGCGTCTCCTGAAGGCAAGAATCGCAATTCAATTATCACCGTCCGGGCGTCAGTCAGCCTTGGTCCGGACGCGCGTGCATCTAATATGGAAATTGCCGATTCGACTTCAACCGTCCGGAAGACTGCCTCTCATGGTCCGGACGCGCGCATAGCAGATATGGAAATTGCGTGTTGAAGTTCAGCCGTCCGGACGCTCATCCCCTATGGTCCGGACGCGCGAAGCCTTATAAGGAAATTACTTGCAGTGGACGTGCAACTGTCCGAACGATGTGTCATCCCGTCCGGACGCAGCTCTTAAGCAGGAAAGATTTCTCAGCGAAATTTTCGAAAAATCCTGTCGCACAGTTGTCCGTCCGGATGGCCATGACCACCATCTGGACGGCGCCCAGCAAAATTTTTTCTGACACTCATTTGAGCCCCCAGCCTATAAATAGAGGCCCCTGGGCAGTGAGAACTGCAAGAATTCGGTATTGAATTCCACAACTGCTCAAAGACGTGATTTTTCCTCTGAAGCCATTGCAAGTGTGCTGTTGCTGTGCTACATCTGAAGTCTATCTTAGGGGTTGGCCCTAAGGTAAAGGATTCCACTGAAGACCCCTTCAGGTAGGAGACCTGGTTGGGAAGCGTTCGTGTTGGGTTACACGTCAGAGAGCAAGGTATGACCACTGCATCGGGTATATGTGAGTGTTACTATCTTGTATCTAGCTTTGTCTTCTGAATAATGGAATTCCTGGGTTTGGCTACCTCGGAGTGGTTTTTCTCTTGATTGAGTTTCCACTTCGTCAACAAAAATCTCTGTGTCATTTTCTTTCCACTGTGCTTAATTTTTGTTAACACTTTGTGCACACACTTGCCTTTTGTTTAGAAGTCAATTTCAATTTTCAGGCACAAATATTCAGATCTAAGAAGCAATAAACGACAACATGTTCGTAGGAGCTCAGATCTCACCGAAGGCGGTGTTGATGAGCTTCATGCCGACCTGGTTTGTGGCTACTAGCTAAATCGCCAAACGCTGCATATCAGACCATCAGTGAAGGCGACATAGGATGGCTTCGTTCTGTCACCCTAGTCGTTGGCAATGATCTCGTCGACTACACAATCCTGTTACAGAGAGAGAAAGATGAGAGCAAACTGAGAGAGTGAGAATCAAGAGAGAGGGGACTAAGGGGAGGGTGCGGCGCTTTGGCAGTGAGAGAGTTAAAGATGTTTAGGTTTAAAAGTTAAAACCCTATACAACCAAAACGACGCCGTTTTGGTCGTAGAACCAAAGCTGCATCATTTTATATAGAAAAAATAATATATATAATAAAACGCGGTTAGCGGTTTTTAAAGCAATTTTAATGGTTTTACGATTGTACGGTTAGCAGTTAGCGAACAGTTATTTCACACCTACTAAATATTGCGTGTCAGGTTCGGGTCATGTCAATGCATCAAGCATGGCTATAAGACTATATGTGTTAACCTTAACTTGACTAATTTAATTAAACGGATCAGACCTTTTAACCTTAACCAAAGGCAAAACTAAAATTTTAGGATGGCCTAATTAGGGGTGGTTTCGCCCCTAATCTTAATCCACTAATTTTGTTAATGCAATTTTCGGTATGTTGTGAGCTGCACGTTCTTCAATATTCTTTGCGTCCCTTGAACTTGTGATCGCTGCAAAAACTAACACCGTTATGAGAAAGCACCGGGATTGCCGGTGGATCTCACTCCGCTGCTTACATAAGTTTATGAGTGTGAAGTTCGTAAGAGCACGATAATTCAAACTTGGGTTTATATGCTACGAGGTAGAGGTAAAAACCTACATTAGGGCTTCACACTCCCATCTTCACCTAAGAGCGCCGTCAAAAATAGGCTTAGACTCTGAATCGTACTTCTACTCAAATTGGGACTCCTTCCTTACTTATCTTGGAATAAGATTCTAGGCGGATTATTCGGAATGGAATCTAGTCCCAAATTTGCTAGAAGTAGAAGTGATCCGAAATTTCTCATGGCTTCTAGGGACCCAAACTCCATACCCGAGAACTATTGCTTTGCAGGCTTAGAGCCTGTGATCCTTGGTGGGCTAGTGTGAATTTAGAGGCCCATAATCTGCTGGCTAGGCCGGGCTGGCCGGCCGGAGTAGATTTATTATAAAGTATCAGATTCGTATCAACTGTGTAAATAATGTAAAAAATTGCCGCCCACCCTAATATATCTCGATCATGAAATTGAAGCAGCAGAGCACGTAAAACTTTTGGATCAGTGTTCGTACCAATTGGTTTTATACTTTGTCGAATGGGGTCACAACCTTTGTCCTTAATTTACTTGACTTTTTCCAGAATCTGTTTAAAGAAGGAAAAGAAGAGAAAGTTATGATACTACGTTGGAAATTAGAGCAAGACTACAAAATAAAGGAAATGGAGTTTCACAAGGGATAAACGTAAAATTAGTAGGTTTTGACAAAAAAAATTTAAAAAAAGTTTCTAACATTGTGATTAATAATAAAAAATTATTAATATTAATTACTTACATCATAATTAGTATTGATATAACACATACGAATTCTGTCAACTTTTCTAATGGCAATTGCAGGAATCTATTTGTATTTTTTTTTTTAACTTCTCCCAAGAAGTGTTTAATCACTTTTTATTTAAAACTCAAAGAATTATTTGTCAAAATCCTAAAATAGGTAAGCCAGTTTTGCATTTATCCCCATTTAACAAGGGAGATCGAGACAAATTGTTGCTCCTTACCCTAACCGAAAGGCTGTCTTTTGGGTCAAATGGATCCTTGCCCAAGATTGTAGATCTTGAAAAAATCAGTGCCCCCTTATAAGAGTTAAGAGCCTAAACCAATAAAAGCTAACCAAATCAATCATCTGAGCAAATTGGAGTCGCCCAACTAAGAAATTTGTTATACGCTTATCATCTGATTTTCCCTGGATTCAAACTGGGTGATAAAAACATATTAATCTCATGCTGCAATGTTAAGTGAAAAAAAAAATAGTAATAACGTCTACGTGTGATTAAAAAAAAAAGGATTAAATATATTTTTATTCCATGTGGTTTAACGACTTTATTTTTTACTTCATGTACTTCATTTTTTATCGTAAATGATATTTCGTTTATGATCAAAAATGAAAATGGTACTTCTATCCATCTTCTGTCCAAAAGCTTGATGGAAGTCCACGTCACTAGCCACGGACGGAGTCAAAATCTCTTATGGATAGAGGGTAAGGGCTAAAAAAATTTGTTAGTAGGAGCCAACAAGCTAATTTTTTTTTACCTTACAATTTCTTTTAACTTTTTTTTGAATTGAGGGGGTCCATGGCCCCTGCCGCCCCCTAGTTCCGTCCCGGTCACTAGCTCTAAAAAACCTAACATGTGTCCCTATGCTAATTAAAAATTAAAAAAAAATATAAATAATAAAAGCTTGTAAAAAATTAAAAACATAAAAAACTAAAGAAAAAAAAGATTGAAAAAAAGAAAAAGAAAAAAGAGGTGGCTCGAGCTACCCTTATGGCCGATCTGGGGGTAGCCAAACAACCCCAAGGGCGAAACCCTAAGACGATTTTTTTTTAGGCCTTGTAGGGGTGGTTTTCGGCCACTCCCAAACCAGCCATGATGGTGGCGGCTCGGGCCACCCTTTTTTTAAAATAAAAAAGAAAAAAATTAATGTTTTTATTTTTTTTAATGTTTTTAATATTTTTAGCTTTTAGTTTTTTTTTTTTTTAATTTTTAATTTTATTTTTAATGAGGCACATGACGTGTCAATTTCTAAAAGGTGTTGACATGGACTTTCGTCAATTTTTAAATGGAAGTTGGATGAAGATGGTATATCCGTCTTTAACCATAAACGGGGTATCATCTACAATACAAAATGAAGCACAGGAAGCAAAAAAAAAAAAAAAAAAAGTCGTTAAATTACAAGAGGTCTAAAAAAAATTAACACCCTCTAATTCATATGTTAATCAGCACATTATGAAAAAGTTGTAGACATTCTAAAAATTTTCAAAAAAAAAAAACATTTATTAGAAATATGGACACTTTTTTAATATTTGCGACCATATAAAAAAAAATAGAAAAATTATTTAATTAGAAGCAGTGGTATCCCTTATTATTGTAATTTGATCCCATAAGACAAGCTGTCATTGTAATAGAAGCCTGTGTCATTGTTAGACTCAGCTTTTAAAACCAATTATCCAACCTTGACTTGGACTTGATGTTTCCACTCTCATCATCGTCTCCAAAACTTCTCTCAATTTGGTTGACCTCAGGTCGTCTCTTAGCTCTTGAAGTCATAATTTATGTGGCATTTGATTTCTATGAGAAAATGAACTTATAAGTTTTTTTTTATTATTATTATTTTATTAAAAATGTGTAGGAATGAGCGATTAGAGTGGCTAATATAACTAGGTGCAACCATGATCGTCATAACTTTACTCAGCCTCATTAAGACATAAGGAAAATCGAAGACAGTTAATACTAATCAGATTTCAAGATTATCATTGTGGGAGTCGGACCTTCGTTCTAATACTAGCCCAACCACAAGAAAATTACACTAATGTCACTGAACCACCACCACCACTAATAATAAGGAACTTAAAAACTATATTACAAACTGAACCATAAAGAAATAAAAAAGGGTAAAAATGTGGAATTGTTAGTACTTTTTCATGTACGTAAGAACTTTTTTTCTTTGATTTTTTTATTTTGATTTTTGTATTTAACAACTTTATGTAAGAATATTTTCTAGGAGAAAAGGAAAAAATGTGGAATTATTTAGTGATTTTTTGTATAGGAGCTTTTTCTTTGGATTTCTAGTTTTTTTTACAACTTTATAATTAGTACTTACATGTGTGTATATATATATATATATATATATATATATATATATATAGAGAGAGAGAGAGAGAGAGAGAGAGAGAGAGAGTACCAAGTTATTACAACTTGTTACTGGGGACAATAGTACATGTTCTAAAGCCACTAAAATGGAACAGACTTGGATGTAAATCATCCTTCTTTTGCTCTATTCACTTCGTCCACCAAATCTACTAGTCAAGTTTATAATTGGATCGTCAGAAATATTAGATCACCAATGTCTATGTATAAAGCCATTGTGACATCCCCCCTTGACTTAAAATCAAAGTGAATTCTAGCATTATATCATTCACATCCCTTGGACAAAAGTTATCGTTTGCGCTCACAATTGAAAGAATAATAGGTAAATATATTGACTCTGCTTCTTTAGTGTGGGATGATGGAATGTCCCAAGTGAGAAGCCCCATTGCGGTGGCTGTTCTTGATTTATGACATTCTTCGGTAATCGGTATATATATGTATTACATAAATAATAATTGAAGCAAAAGCTTTGAATAAATAAGCATGGAAGATTAGAATGAAAGCAGTGGTGCAAGATGGAGGAGTGAAAAGGGTTAGTAGTTTGAGCCTTTTCTCCAGTTCTGCAGTTCAATGTAATTTGAACCTTTCTAAGTTAATATTCTATTCTGCTTAGTTTTCCTTCTAACTTAGCTTATTGTTCTGTTTGTTATATATGTATGTACTGTATACTAATGTATATATGTAAATATATCTGTTTATCACGTGTTTGTTTATATAAAGAGTAATACTACATGCAAGAATTTTATTCCCCTTTTATCCCCTAAATGTGACATGCTTTTAAAATAACCATTAAATTTAGGATGGATTATTATAGGATTTTGATCTAACAATGATTTTAAAAATCATATCATCTTTGGGGAGATAAGAGGAGGATATGAGTCTTGCATATAGCATTATTCTTATATAGCATCACTCTTATAGCATCACTTGGCCATTAGGGTCCCATCAGTTCGTATGCCTTGATATAGAGAGGCATATACCATTTCATCCGTAGGGTTGTCAACAAATAACTTTACCCGATTAAATTGCATGATGAAATCTTTTTAAAGATAGTGCAATGTAAATAAATGACTTGAAGGCTTCTTGCGTATTCATCCCGCTAGAAATTGGATCAGAAACTTTATTCCCAAAGCGTCAAACTTGTCAATTGATTTTAGGGGAAGTTGTCTAAACCAATCTCAAACATTTCCGGATAGGGTGAGAGGGAAGGCTCGACAGGCCACCTCTTTTGGGACATTTCCATGAAGATCTAATGATCTCAGTAATTATTCAGATGCTTGGTTGGATCCTCGATCCCAGTGAAGGTCGCAATACTCAAGACTTTGAACTTCTCAGGAAGAAGAACTGCAGCTATTTGATAGGTGAAGGGTGAGGCTATTCCATTTAGCAAATTATCTACTAGAAAAGTTTTGCCTTTTTCTTTTCGATAGATCTCTTGTTGAAGACCATTGTACTTTTCATCCACCATTCTCTCAGTTTCTTCTTTTGTTGGCGAAGGCTCCTTCCGCGTCCGTTGTCATGGGGAACACCTCTATTCTTGGGATTCAAGCCTTCATCTTTGAGGCCATTTGGCTACCGTGTTCGTCTCCTCCTTTTATGTTAGATTGTTCCGGGATTTGCCTCAATAAACGAGCATTTTGCTCGGTGAGGGCTTCCATATCTTTAGACATTAATTTGAGTAATCCGAGCGTCTAGGGCGGCCATTTGTTCATTATTCAATGGTCCTCCCATCTCGGGTAGAGGGTTTGTTCTTCTGGAATCAATAGCTCTTGTGCACATCATCTTGGATATGTTTATGAGAAACGAAAGAAGAAAATTGTTCCCATAGACGGTGCCAAACTGTTAGTACAGTTTTCGTTACGGTAACACATGCTATTGTAAAGTCCTTTCTTTCCCCTGCAAAATAACAAATATCAATAAAAGAGCTCGCCGGGGGTGCCAGCTGGACTCATTCCAATGACTAAATCAATCTTCTAGAAAGAATTTAAATCAAGTCTTTATTAACCAAAATTTTCTCTTGTTTCATACCTGGTGGTTTGCACTTATTTATAAATGGGATTTCAACCGTTATTCCGGATTGGATGGGAACTGATTTCCTAACTCCAAGATTCATTCTCGACATATCCGGGATCCATATCTCCAACATGCAACCTCAATATCTTTGGATTTGATGCTTTCGAGGTATTTCTTGGCTTCTTTTGAAGTTGCTTCTTCACGGGCCTTACCCTTAACTAGTTTTTCAAGATTAATATATATTAATGGGCTTACGTGAATTAAGTAAGCCCATTTACTTACTATTGAGAATATTTCATAACAAGATGCTCAACCTGAAATATGATTTACGAAATTTAAAAACGGAAACTATTTTACGAAACTAAAGAAATTGTTTTGGTCAAATTAAAAATATTTTCGGTTTAATTATCATTTTCAGTCACACTAAACATCGAAGAAAAAATATATGTATATATATATACTTTTACGCTGAAAAAACAAACAGAGCCTAAGAGAGAAAATAGATGGGTATAAAAATTCAAATGCACATATCTTGTAGGAAAAACTCTATACTGCTAGCTGCAGAGATCATAACATCTTAAAATGGTAGCATCCCGTTAGTAAGATAATTGCAAATGCTATCACGAGTCACTAGAAGATTATGATGATAAACCTCATTTTATTTTTAGAGCATAAGAAGTATTCAAGGCAAAATTGCACCTACATCTTGCAGATGGCTTCTTCATTATTAAAGTATATATTTTTTGGTACTCCAGCTTTTGTACCAATATTTCTATTTGGTCCCTAGCTAGTAGTCCAATTGCAACAATGTTGACCCTCAATATTGTTTCAATTTCATCCTTCCATTCCAATTTTGTCTATTGCCGTTCCAATGACAGGATATCATGTAAGCTTATATTTTCCAAATCTCAAGTATCTGATTGTCCATCCAAGCTGAGCTGATCGATGCTAGATTTCATATCTTATTTGAGGTCAAGAACTCATCAAATTTTCAAACTTATGCATATTTTCTAACTAGAATTTTTTTTTTTCTTTTTCTAAAAAAAAGAAAAAAGAACTCATTGCTTGGTTTTTTGCTGGGAAAAATATTCAAAATTGTATAATTGTTATCAAGTCTAATCACAGTGCACTAGTATTAGGTGGGTTGCATCATGGCACAGAGTGTGACATGAAGAGACAACCATGATTACACTGAAAGCTTTTGAACTGCCCAATGGCCAATACCATCATCTTAAGAAATGGAAGCCTTTTGGACCTCAAAAGCCTCATCCGAGCTTGCTTTGTAGAATCTGCACTGCACTGCTCCATAAAGGAGTTTTGGACTTTTTATTTTTGGTTTTTTGTTTTTGTTTTTATTTTTATTTTTTTAAAGGGTTAAATAATTTTTGTCCCTAAATTTTTAACAACTTTATTTTTTCTCCCTCCATCAAAAAACTAACAAAACTTCAGGTTAAATCAATCAAAACTTGACACGTGTCATATACTTTATTAGAAAATTATTATTTAAAAAAAAAAAAAAAAAAAAAAAAAAAAAAAAAACCAAAGGGTCGAGCCACCCCATGACTAGTCTGAGGGTGGTTTGGAAATGATAAAATGGAGGTGGCCGAAACTACTCCCAAAGGCCTTGGGGGTGGCGTGACCACTCCCATTTGGTTTGAGGGTAATTTCGGCTAGGAGTGTACAACCTGTTGCGGTTATTTGTTCATAACCACAACCGTAATCAGAGTACCTGATTATTTTCATTTAAATAATCGTAACTGCAACTGATAGACCAGTTACACTTATTACCAATGCGGATTATCCATTTATTAAAAATTAATTATTAACCGGATAACAAGTTCTTATTTGTGCCGTGAAAGGCAAACTTTCGATTCCTTTTGAATACCCTTTTTGTTTGGTCATAAATGATTCTATCCCTCTCCCAAAATGTGATTCTCATTTTTATGTGATGGGAATTGTTTTCACAAAATATCAAATTCAACAGTACTATCCCTTCTTGCTCCACGGTTTGTTTTTTTAGTGGCTCAATTTTTCAGTCTTTTACTTCTACTATTTTTGGTTTTTTCCACGATTTTATCATACAAGAAACAGGTTGCTCTCTGACCATGAAGTAGTGGTTAGTACGTGTTCATTAGTTTTTGGGATACCTTTTTATGGTCTCTTAAACTCACCTGGGTATCCAGATTTTGAAGCCTGTGCAAGCTTACTTTGAGAAAAGTTTTGAGTCTTTACTGCAAGGAATTGGTGTGGTGGCAAATATGAAACGGAATATGTTATTCCTACGTCATATTATTTTACATTAATCTTGCAGTAAGACATATTGGGTGCGAAACCTATATATATAGGATTTACATATATAAAACTCACATACATGAATCACACACCTTATATATATTGGTGTAGAATTGATACATGGTTATGTCGCTTATAATTTTAATATGGGTATTCATTACCCATTCTGTGTACTGCCAAAGTCTTGTGGTTGTGAAATTGGTGCAGTTTTTGTCTATTACAATTCTTTTGAATTCTTTATTAATTTTGTTGGTTATATATTTTGTATTTTTGTATTTTTGTATTTTTGTATTTTTTTTTTTGAAGCATATCTTTTAATCTTGGCCTTTGTGCTTAACTTCGGGAATCATGTTTGGATTTTGAAGTGGCCGGCAAGTTGTGATTAGCTCGGGGCTATTGGTGGTAATTGGTAGCCGTCCAGTGTTGTTTGGATGAGTGTCGGGTTTAAAGAATAAAAACAAAAGAACATGCCGACTCAAAGGTAATCCCATGAAATTACTTAAAATAGCACCAACTTTAGCAATGGAATATTAGTTGATGTTCCCTACTTTTTAAACTATTGGGAACATTTACATTAGAATAACCATTCAAACTCGGGATTAGTCGAATTAAATCTACGGCTCAAATTAGCCGTGTCAGCGATCCGCGCCAAGGGATTAAAAATCTTCAAAACTCTTTTATAGTACTATCAGGTACTCAACTATTTTCATTAAATTTAGAAAACAAAAATATTTTTTATTTCTCTATTTAAAAATACTACATAATAACTTTCCTTAATTTTTTCATAAACTATATATATATATTACTTTTAATTTATTTTCAGTAGTTCTAGTGGTCGACTCACCTCTTTCAAATTGTTTCTCATTATTAAGAAAAGGTAAGAAAGATAAAATACGAGCTTGCTTTATAGCAATAGTAATTAATCGTTATTGTTTTAAGTTTTATCTATTCACCCGTTTAGATAATATCTTTCCTTATTCGCTAATAAATCGACTAATTAAACTCATGTTTCTATAATCAATTCGATCCCTTGAGCCAATCGGGGGTAAACGCCTACGAAAAGATCACTTGGATTTAAAATAGAGTCGTTTAGATTCATCCATGATTTGTTTATTTCTTATCTCAAAAATCCTATTTCAATGAGGGATTTTGTTTCTCATTTTATTGTTATAAGAAGAAAAGAAGTGAAAGGAGAGAGAATCGAGTTTATGATTATAATAATTATTGGGAATGATATAGTGCTTCACAATGCATTCTCAATGCTTAGAGAATATATAGGGAATCTACTGCAGGTGATTTTTTATTTATTTTTTATTTTTTTATTTTTTATTTTTAGGGAATGGAACCACCTATAAGGTATCTGCTACTAGTGCTCTTAGTTGAAGAGCCACTCATCGCCTCCAACACCTCCTCACTTCTCCTCCATCTACTGCAAGAGCCTCATTGCGGTCGGCGCCACAGTAGCCACTTAAGCCACCGTCTGCTTCTATTTGGTTGTTCATGGAAGTATGAAAAATAAGGATGAATGTAGAAATGGAATTGATAGATGATAATGAACTCCAGTTAATGGCGGAAGACAGACCCCAAGTGAATCCAATAAAGGCTGGAATCAAACCACAAGATAAAAATCTATATTAATTCTCTATTTTCTTTCTCATTAACGACCAAATGGTCTTTAAATAGAAATAGAAATACTATTAATAATTAACTACAATAAACATAAATAATAACACTTTTACTAATTTAACAACTCTTAAAATAAACCAACTAGAAAGATAAAGATTATACGATAACCTAACTGAAAGGATAAAAATAATATAGTGATAAAAATAATATATCATCACTAATGAAATAGAAATCAGCTTGAATTAATCTAAATATTAGGATCGGAGATAGACTCTTATCAGTTCGTGACCAGAAGCTTCCCTTTTTTCTAGCCTCGTGTGGCTCAATCCATTAATTTTCCACCTTTATTCTGTTATTTTTCTCGAAATTTCCCTTATCCTGTATCAAAATTTAAACATTTTTCAATTGAATAGAATTAGCATTGACTATAAATATCTGGGTTAACATTGGCCTAATAACGAGCTTTGTAGCAAAGTAAATTTTGCGAATCTACCGGTAGAATTCTTTAATTTTGTATAAAATATGTAATTACAATTTTGTTGAATTCTTTATTAATTTTGTTGGTTATTTATTTTTAATTTTTTTTTTTTTTTTTTTAAAGCATATCTTTTAATCTTGGCCTTTGTGCTTAACTTCGTGAGTGGGAATCATTGAAGTGGCAAGTTGTGATTAGCTTGGGGCTATTGGTGGTATTCCCTACTTTTCAAATATTGGAGAAGAATGTCATGATTATATGCGAGTCAGTAAGTCACGTGACACATGTAGTCGTCTCAGAGAATGTCATGATAAAATTTCTTTTATATTAAAGGGCAGCGTGTAGGCTGCAGGCGCGAGGGTGATTAAGATTTAAGAGCCGGGTAGTACGGGGTCTTGCAATTCTTGCACGTTCTCAGGGTAAATTGGTCATTCGGTTTCGCCGAGCATCGGAGTGCGCGGATCGGCGGCGACTCAACGCTCGTCTTCGACATTCGTATTCGCCGGAATAGAGGAACAACCAGTGGGATTTGAGAGGAGAATACCAACCGCGCGAGCCTGCAGTGAACGAGGAATAGCTAGAGCCATGCATGGGTCTTTGACATTGTATTATATATATATCCTTTGACTCATATATATATATTTTCATTTTTTTCTTTTCGCGAAATTCATGATATATATACATTGTATTGACAAGCTCTATATATGTATATATACACCCTATTTTCAAACTCTCTCTCACTCCCTGGCTTTTGGACAGAAAGTATTGAAGTAGTACAAACTTTTTCCTCGTTTTGACACAACCATGTCTATCGTCCACGCCAACAGACCTTGGTGTTTCACTTCATCTACTCCAGGTTCCATCTCTTTCTCTCTGGACTTTTGTTAATTGGTTCCTTGTTTTTAGGACTATGCAAAACGTTCTTCAATTGTGTTTTCTTGTTTTTATGTTGAATTAATAGTTGCTATCTAAATGAATGGAATATAGATGTAGAAAAAAGAAGTGTTACCTCTGTATTTGCTGCGGTGGACCGTTGTGGGCAAAATTTGTTTCTTTTACTTTGCAGATACTGTAAAAAAGGCAGTTTAGGGAAAATCAGTTTAAATAGATGGAATAAGAATGTAAATCGAGAGTAAATTAATGAAAACCAGAATGGATGAATGATTCTTAATTTGGTAAAATTATTATTTTTTATTATTATTTTTTTGTTTTATTTTTTTGGTTTATGTCGTGGACTTCCTTTCTCTCTCTCTCATTGTATTGGTAACCTTGCATCATATATCCTGCTGTCTGTTCATTTAGATATCAAAGTGGATGTTGATTATACAAGAAAGATAGGATAAGAAATGAACAGACTTTCATAAAGTTAGCACCAATTTTGGAGGTGGACAAAGAGTCATGTAAGATGGTTTGACATCTGCACCTATAAGAGGAAAAAATATGATTAACTGGAGGGAGCTACAAGGACTAGAGGTTGGATGTAGAGAACATTGACTGAGATGAAGAAACTACTTGACGGATGACCTATTATCTTATTAGAAAATATTGCACTCGATAAGAAAATAACAAAGTTTTCATCTAAACTGGGCTAGATGAAATTAACATGTCTTAAAAGCACGCGATTCTCAAATGCATTTTAAAAATGCATGTGACATGTGATATGTTAATTATATTAAAAATGTATGTGAGGATCATATGGTCCAAAGACAAATGTCAATTAATAGAGTGGACTAGAGGAAATTGCTCCAACAAAGTTTGGAGGAAAACTTTGTCCATATGAAAATCAAATAGAAAAATAATGATTATGCAACTGGCCTCAAATAAGTGGGACTTTAACATGTAGCAAATTCGATTCACTATAGAATTCTCTTACTATATATATTACAGATGTAGTTTGACCGATTTCAATTGTATTTCTATCGTTTTATATGCCATTTTCAGTTTCTGTTGGGATATTGTGTTCTCAAGCAGCTTCTATGGTTCCTGGTTCAAATGTAGCAACAAAAGCCAAGAGTCCAGCATTGGTATGATGATCCTGCATTCAGTTAAATTATTTCCTTTGAATTCTGGCATTTCAGTTAACTTTATTTAAGAAAACGTACTTTTTTATTCATACAGTGCTTTGAGGAGACTAAACAAAGAATTAAGAAAATGTTCAACAAGGTCGAACTTTCTCTTTCCTCGTATGACACTGCTTGGGTAGCGATGGTCCCTTCTCCACATTCCCTGCAGGCCCCTTTTTTCCCTCAGTGCGTAAATTGGTTATTGGATAATCAACTCTGTGATGGCTCGTGGGGTCTTCCTAATCGTGATCCCTTCTTAGTTAAAGACGCCCTCTTATCTACCTTAGCATGTATCGTTGCACTAAAGCAATGGGGTGTTGGTGAAGAACAATTGAATAACGGTATTTCTAATGTTCTTCTTGCTAAAGTCTCCTCCATTATTTCCAATAGCTGGATATTCCTCTTTTTGCAGGCCTCTTCTTTATTGAGTCAAATATAGCAGCAGCTACCGATGAGAAGCAACTTTCTCCTATTGGATTTGATATAATATTTCCTGCTATGATCGAGTATGCCAAAAATTTGGATTTAAATATCCCTCTGGGAGTAACGAATTTAGAAGCTTTGGTTCACAAGGGAGAGTTGGAGCTTAAAACGTACAGTTATAATTCAGTTTTGGTTTCTACTCAGCTTTATTATTTTTTATTTTTTATGCTTGTGTTTGTATGATGCCCCTGACAAAAATGGGCATGTTGTAAGTTCTCTCCTCTCAGACTTGGGATGTAAAGCTATTGGGGTCATAAAATTGAGTACTGGCCTCACAAAATTGAGCCACCTTGCTCAAACTTTGTTGGCTTAGTTCGCTTGGTTTGTTGAAACAGTTAAATTGTACATTTGAGTCATGGGTGGAACAATAAGACTGTTCATATATGAAATACACTCTTCTTAATGCTTTAGCATAGCAATAGAAAGAGAAAGGAATGTTTTAGTTTCTGAATGAGCCCTGAATTCTCTGACTGACTCATCCCATATCTAATTATAGAGGCTATGGAAGCAACTCAGAAGGAAGGAGAACCTACTTAGCATATCTTTCAGAGGGACTGGGGAAGTCACAAGACTGGGAAATGGTCATGAAATATCAAAGAGAGAATGGATCACTGTTTAATTCGCCGGCAACCACAGCAGCTGCTTTTACTCACCTTAAGAATTCTGGTTGCCTTCAGTACCTCTGTTCACTCCTAGAAAAGTTTGGAAATGCAGGTTCCTCCCTCCAAAGTTGTCAATAGTTTGCTATGTTGTTCCAGTTACATTTTTGATTTCTCTGACAATTGAATGGTTATCTTCAAACGATTTTTTTTCCAGTTCCTACGGTTTATCCACTAGATATATATGTGCGTCTTTTTATGATTGATAGTCTTGAAAGGCTGGGAATTGGTCGCCATTTCAGAGAGGAGATCAAAAGTGTATTGGATGAAACGTACAGGTAATGTCCTTTTCTGATGAATGCACCAAATATGGTGCGTGTTAGCTAGTAACTTTCAAGAATAATTAATTCATTCTATTCTCTTTAATTAATTTTGTAATACAGACATTAGTTTGAGTTTGTGGATTGCATATAGTTAACATTTATTGGAACCATGACATTTGCCATCAAACAGATACTGGCTTCAGGGAAAGGAAGAATTATTTTTAGATGCTACCACTTGTGCAATGGCCTTTCGGATGTTACGTGTTAATGGATATGATGTTTCTTCAGGTACTTGGGGATTTAGGAGACATGGCCTACAAGATTTTGTTTGGTCAGGAAGGGTTTAATTAACTTTTTATCCTGTTCTGTAGATCCATTTACCCGCTTTTCGCAGGAGCATCAATTCTCCAGTACCCTTGGAGGACATTTGAAGGACATCGGTGCTGTGTTGGAATTATTTAGGGCTTCAGAAATCATCATACATCATGATGAATCAGTTCTGGAAAAACAAAATTTCTTGACAAGACATTTCCTGAGACGAGAATTATCAAATGGTTCGATTCACACTGATCGACTAAACAAATATCTTGTCCAAGAGGTTCCTGCAGTAAAACCCCTTTCACTGATTTAGTGATGTTCGTTTTTAGTTACCACAAAAAGTGGTGTTCATTTTAATAATCCAAGGCAAATCCCAGAAAATTGCAACCTTTGATCATTTCAGGTGGACAATGCTCTGAAGTTTCCCTACCATGCAAATCTGGAACGGTTATCAAACAGGAGAGCCATTGAGCATTACAACAAAAATAATACAAGGATTTTAAAAACTTCGTATTGGTAAAATTATGGTGGTCTCTTTGCCTATTCTTTTCTCTCTATGAAGATTTTAGCTGTGGTAAGGAATTAGCCACTATTAGTTTGAACTACCACTTTATCCTTCTTACTGTTCTTATGTCAGTTCTTCAAATATTGGCAATGAAGATTTCTTGAAACTGGCAGTGGAAGACTTCAACATTTGCCAATCAATCCATCGTGAAGAACTCAGTCATCTTGCAAGGTGCATCTTCATCTGCTTTCAACTATTATGAATCAACTAGCATTTTCTTGGAATTTTCATTATAGCTGGCTCAATGTTGGCACATGCAACAGGATTAGTTGGCAAAATAACCTAGAAGCAACTTTAGTCTTTCTTTTGCATACTGTACTGGAAGAAACTTTCATATTCTTTTTTATTTATTTATTTTTTCTAAAAATCATTTTAACCTGGAATCACTGGTTTTACTGGGCTCCCGTTACTTGTGGTTGTTACTTAAACGCAATATCAAGAAAATTTGATGAGATTGTAAGTCATTGAGGTAGCTTTTCGCTTTAATTTATGAAAGGAAGCTGAATATCATCTTCTTTTTGTATATTTTCATTCTCATGTAAGCAGGTGGGTTACAGAGAACAGATTAGACAAACTAAAGTTTGCTAGGCAGAAGCTGGCCTACTGTTACTTCTCTGCTGTGGCAACTCTTTTTCCCTCTGAACTTTCTGATGCCCGAATATCATGGGCCAAAAATGGGGTTCTCACAACAGTGGTTGATGATTTCTTTGACGTTGGAGGTTCTGAAGAGGAACTGGTCAACCTTATACAACTGGTTGAGAAGTATGTTTCCCTATTTTTGCATGATTTCAATTTAGAGTACTGTCTTTCCATTATGTAACTGATGATGCTATGGGAACTGACCACAGGTGGGATGTAAATGTCAACACTGATTGCTGTTCTGAGAAAGTTGAAATTATATTTTCAGCACTTCACAGCACAATCAGTGAGATTGGAGATAAAGCATTAACATGGCAAGGACGTAGCGTGATAAGTGACATAATTGACATTGTGAGATGAAATCTTCCTTATTTTTTTCAATTATTGCTATTTGTTTTGGATATAATACTTTCTACGGCTTTTCTAATAGTGCTACTGATCTCCCCTAAGGCTCTGACTGATACAATTATCTATCTTCAAGTTGTCACTTTAAAGTAACCTCAAGAGATTTTAAGACTGATTTAATTATTAGCCTTCGAAATAGAGGTTATGTATGAGGAATAGTGATGGAATTGGTTCATTTTCATCTCTTATGGAGACTTAAAATGTGAGTTTAGATGGCATCTGAAAAAAGAAAGAAAAAAAATCCTTGAAGGGGTTTCTCATATTGGATTTATTTATTCGTTCAGACATAGATGATGTGTGTCATGCTTTCATTGCAGTGGTTGAATTTACTCAAGTCTATGTTGAAGGAAGCTGAGTGGTTGAGGGACAAGTCAATGCCAACAATGGATGAGTATATGACAAATGGATGCATATCATTTGCCTTAGGACCTATTGTCCTCCCAGCCCTCTATTTTCTCGGGCCTAAGCTTTCGGAAGAGGTTGTTCGAGCTCCAGAAATCTGTCATCTATTTGAGCTTATGAGCACTTGCGGGCGTTTTTTGAATGATATACAGAGCTTTAAGGTACAAGAACCTCTCATTCACCATGTAAAATGTTAGCCAGGTTGACACATTTGGCAGTGTTCAAGTAAGACCGTAATATCACATATTGGAATACCACTCAACCTAAAAACATCTTTGGATTTGGGCCCAATAATGTTATATTAGCCACTCACATTATGACATCTATCCATTGTGCAACTTAATTAATCATGATACTCAACAATCTCCATCTCACATGTGAGTCCATCGCTACATCACTACACTCGCCATCGAATGGTTATCAATCTTATAGCAGTCGTTCCTAGGATCACTTGTGAGGACTATGTGAGCTTTATCCATGCGATACACCTTTGTCCATGCTTCATCAATGAAAGGGACCCACCATCCATGCATGCATATCATCTTTGTTCTAACTACATGTGTATTTGACCTTCAAAGAAAAAATAAAAAAAAAAAAAAAAAAAATTACACATGCATTCTCAATCGAGCTCTCCTGCATGTGTGAGTCAATCTTATGGGTCATCTCTAGGATCACTTGTGTGGGGTAGGTTTTATCTATGCCATGCAACTTTGTCCTTGCTCCAACTATGAAAGATACCTATCATCTGTGCATTTGCACCATCTTTGCTTCAACTGCAAAAGGGATAACTATCGTCCACTATACCTTATACTACTATTGGCTCTGATACCACTTTTTCTGGAGATTGACACATTGGGGAGCTTTTAAGACAGACCATAATATTATATATTTGAATATCACTCAATCAAAAAACTTAAACCTTTGGGTTTGGGCCTAATTATGTTATATTAATCACTTACTTTTGTGACATCTATCTAATGTGAGACTTAACCTTTCTACATTCACACATGTAGAGAGAGAAAGAGAGAAAAAAAGGGTTAGTAAAATCTCTTTCGAGAGGGTTAGTTTTCGAGTTAGTAATCTCTGTTGTTGCAGCGGGAGTCCGATGAAGGGAAATTGAATGCTGTATCGTTGTGCATAATTCATGGTGATGGTATCAATACTGAGGAAGAGGCCGTTAAGGAGTTGAAGAGTTTTATTGCTAGTAGAAGGAGAGAACTGCTGAAACTAGTTTTGCAGGAAAAGAGCAGTGTCGTTCCAAGAGCGTGCAAGGATTTGTTCTGGAAAATGATCAAAGTGCTTCACCTATTTTACAGGAAGGATGACGGATTCACTTCAGATGAGATGATCAATGTTGTAAATGCAATAATCGAAGAACCCATTGTTCTTAATGCATTGTAAATCTATGTAAGAATACGTGACACCCGAGAAATTCGACCTTTTATAATATATGACAAATGGCTTCTAAATGACAAAGAGATATTATCTTTAGATGTTTATATATGTTGTGAATATGCTATAGAAACAAGAAATTGATATGGCTATGTTTAGGGGTCATTATTGAATCAAAGTGAATGTGTGACTTGAATCTTTGGTCACCTAAAACAATAGGCAAATGAACTCCAAATGCTTCAAGGAAGATTTTAAAACGTTTTTTTAGAAGTTATCTAACTACTTGTAAAATATTAGACCAATCGGAGTAAGTTTAAATGACATAAGAAAGGTAATATAATTTTCGGGCATGTTGCTTTGAGCACATGAAAATAGGGACAAACAAATTTCAAATTCTTCGAGTGAGCTATTGATGAAAGAATTGATGGAAGAACTGGTTTGGTTAACTTACCAAAACCAGATTGTAATATGTCATTTATAGAGGTTACATGGACACTAGTTTAGGAATGCCAATACAAGGTTACAATAACAGAAAACTAAAGAAACAAAAGATAATACAAAAGAGGAAAAAGGCTTGTGCTGAGTTTGAGGAGCAGATCCGGAAGACATGGAGCATGAATCTAGGAGAAGGGAGGCTGCAGGCTGGTGGTCTGGCGAGTAGCTGTTGCTGTAGGAAGGCTGGTCAGCAGGAAATGTGGCGCTCCTTTGCTGATTTTCAAGCTAGTGTTGAGGTGCTGATTTTATCCTCTAACACTCCCCCGCAAATTGATGGGAGAAACTTCCATCAGTTTGATTTTGATTCTCATCATCATTTTTTTTTTTTTTTTTTTGAATTGGCTTGAGTCTTTAAACTATACCTCAAAAGCCAAACGTAGGGCCAACTGTGGACCAAGAAAAGAGCCAATAAAGGGCTAAAAAGAAAAGCTTGGGCATTTTAACTGTACCACAAGGTTGGGCCAACTATGGGCCAAAAGAATAGGGTTAGGTTTTTGAACATTACCACAAAGCCAGAAATAAAAAAGAAAGGCCTGGGCATTTTAACAAGGCCAACGATTTGGCCAACTATAGGCCAAAAGAAAATAGCCAACAAATGGCTTAAAAAGGCTTAGGTTTTTCAACATTACCTCAAGCAAGAAATTTGGGCTAATTATGGGCCAAAAGGTTAAATGAGTTTGGGCCTTCAAATATTTGCCACAAACTAGGAATTGGGCCTACAATGGGCCAAAGAGAATAGGGCCAACTATGGCCAAAATGATACCTCATGATATATATATATATATATTTTCTATAAAAATAAAAGACAGCAAACAGACTCTAGAAAAAGTAAACTGTTTGAGACAGTATCACGTGAGACACATGTTGTGTTCACGTGTGTACAAGGAGAAAAAGCTCTTGCACACCTTTTTTTGGAAACTAAGAGATGTGTCGAGCACAGGACAAAGCAGAGAGAAGATAAAGAGAAAATGAAAGGTATGTGGGCAAAGAATTTGGGGAACCATTGGGTAGGTAGCTGGGTGTTTGCTGGCGAGAACATCTGGGTACGGCAGGGCGCAGATCGGTGGATTTGCCGCTGGAGAACACAGCCTTTGATGCAGAAGGTTGAGGAGACGACGCTGGTGGAGAAGTCGTCGGCTGAACAGAAAATATGAAGATTTGTCTGTGTGGTGTTGGGTGTAAATGGTTGGGCAGAGGATTAAGTTAAGGTTTCTGTTGGGGTGAAGAAACAGAGGTGAAGATGAGGTGTTTGATAAAAGGTGCAGAGAAGCTTCAAGAAGAAAGGGAACTGACGTTGGTGGAAGATGGAGATGAGTTGGTCTGGGCATCATTTTTTTTTTGCTGTAGAAACTGGGAGATAGAGTTTAGGATGTAGACATAAGAGTTCGTGGGTGGATTTTTCTGGTTCTGGTTGTTGAAGTGTGGGGTTTTTGGTGAAGATGAGATGCTTGATAATAGTGCTGAAAGAGAGTAAAGAGTAAGGAAAACTCTTGTGGAGCTTTCTCAAGGCACTGCCCGTGTGAGCTGTGTGAGCTATGCTCAGACGGGCTGTGCTGCAGCCAAAGGAAGAAGAGAAACAAGATCGTAAGGCGTTAGCCAACAAGCTCTGATACCATGAAAGAATTGATGGAAGAACTGGTTTGGTTAACTTACCAAAACCAGATTGTAATATGTTATTTATAGAGGTTACATGGACACTAGTTTAGGAATGTCAATACAAGGTTACAATAACAGAAAACTAAAGAAACAAAAAATGATAGAAAAGAGGAAAAAGGCTTGTGCTGAGTTTGAGGAGCAGATCCGGAAGACATGGAGCATGAATCTAGGAGAAGGGAGGTTGCAGGCTGCTGGTCTGGCGAGTAGCTGTTGCTGTAGGAAGGCTGGTCAGCAGGAAATGTGGAGCTCCTTTGCTGATTTTCAATCTAGTGTTGAGGTGCTGATTTTATCCTCTAACAATTGAAACGACTGTCGTGGAGTTATCTACATACTGATAAAATTTCAGCTCATTCGGAGTTCGTCAAGAGGGTCAAAAGTGGGTCAGAAGGAGCTTGCACTGGTAGCTAATGTCTGGCTGCAATGTGGCAGCAACGAGTTTTGGGCAGCAGCTTATGCCACGTGGAACAAGTAGCCGAATTACGCAGCTGCTGACATCAGCAACTAGTATTAGGACGCCATGTTGTATTTTGGTGATATCATCTTCAAGCACGATGTTTCACTAATCACCTAAGCACGACAAATCGTTAAGCATAACAAATCACCTAAGCATGACAAATCATCATCCAAACTTATCAACTTGACAAGTCAGCCATGTTTATCCAATTTGGCACAACAGCCAGCCACATGTCAGGTCATATGACAGCCTACAAATGTGGCCAATCAAGGCCTTCCAACATGGTGATGTGTCACCGTGCATGACAAAACCATAGGCTATAAAAGGGTAGTTCAACCCTTTGATTTTTACTCATCATTCTTTTCACTTCAGAATTTCTTTTTTAGAGAGAGAGAGACTCTCAAGGTTGTAGTGAAATAAAGCTTTAGTTTTTAGTGAGAGAAAATCTAAGTAACTCAAGAATAGTGTTCCCAAAGCTCAGAAAGCAAATTTGCGAAAAGTGCTTGGTAAATTCCTTTTATTTTCAGTTTATGTGAATTCTAGTTTTAGAGGTAAATTATGTCGTTATGATGCTTAAATGGCACTTTTGTAACATTTAAAGAACGATTGAATATAATAACTTTATCTAAAATATTCAACTATACTTTAAATGTTACAAAAGTGCCGTTGTGCTGCCTAATTCCATTAGGTATTCTACAATATCGTTGTTGTAATGTTAGAGGTTTTAGATAAATATTATACTAATGCCGTAGTAATGCTCATATGAAAATAAGTGGTAATGCTACATGTCATTATAATGCCTGAGAAGTATTATGACATTGTAAACACGTCGTTATGCTGTTTGATTTTCTTTAGGATAAAAGCAAAGTATAATAATAACATTTCTCAAGGATCTTGTAGGATTTGGATAGGGTTTAGGAATGTGAAATAAAGAATACAGGCTGATGTGTAGATACAATACTAATGCAGAAAGTGTATGAAGTTGAGAGGTTCATTTTGGGAATAAAAGTTTAAACTTAAGAGTGCAAACTTACTAACCTTACATTATTTTACTAAAGCATGTTCTATATGTTTCATTGAGCCCTGTTATTTTGATTACACATATGAATATATTTTGAGATACATGTGTTAAATGAAAATTTGTTTTCTAAAGGAAATGATTTATTAAAAGAGGTTGGATTTCAGAAGGAAAATATGATTTGATTAAAGGAAAATATTATGAGAAAAAGATAATGTTGTGTATGAATGCATGCGAAAGCTCAATGATTAAGGAAGATTATGCCCCGAACACCTCGATGTTTGGAAGTAGGGGTGAAGATGATAGTAGTTTTTGATATTTGTATTTTAGTATGCCACTTATGGCAATTTGTGATATATAGTATGTTGTTAATAAACATTCTAAGCAATGTAACCTCTTGTCTGTGATAGTTTTTGGGAGACTAAGTTATTAGTTGCTGATATATATAACGTGAAGTTTAAATTTAGATGCTCTGGTACATTTATATTTTTTAGGAGAACTCTGATGTTGAAAGAAAATGAAAAATTCCAGCTGTAAAAGTGACTTACATGTAATAGTATCAAGTGAGAATCTAGATAATTCCACTTACGACTGTCTTCAAAAGCAGGGCACTACAAAATATTAGTTGGGGAGGTACGTGATAAATGCCATATTCAACATTAAAAGCTCTATCATATATAAAAAAGTATTTGTAACTTAAAATTAATATGTAAGTCTTTATGCAAGTGTATATTTAAATTTTTTTATACAAGCGAACAAATAGTTGTTGGGACTGATGTCTAAAACTCCAATTGCAATGATGATGTTTTTCTATAATTATATAATATTCAAAATTGGACATATACATTAACGTTTTTACATGTTTGAATATTTTCATATTATATACGTGTAAGGTCTTTAAGTTACATTATATTTGACTATGATGTGAGTAAAAAGATTATCACACAGAAGATCACATCATAGGTTCTTTTAACTTATAAAGATTAATTGTTCCTAGTTGCAAATAGAATTGAGAAATCCATCTAGAATATAACATATCAACCACAACGATCCATCTTGATTAGGAGAAGCAGGTAGGGATTCGGGTTGATATGTTGGTGTAAGAGCAAGGTAGTGTCATGCACCAAATGAACTATGTGAGTCATCATACTTTCAACATTGTGATAAAGAATGATGTACATGCACAACGACTTATAACAATCACTATAAATTCTAAGAAAATTGTGAACTCCGATGTGAAGTGTAAGTCACTTTGTTGTATACATGAATGAGATCAACTATGGTCAACATTTTCGTGCATTAGGTGATCACATGTAGCATTGTGAGAACACCTTCTTCAAGAAATAATTCAAATCCTTTGACAAGAGCAAAATGATAAGGAATATTCCCCTTGATGTAGATTTAATAAGAATAATTATCCTAAAGCTTGGGACTGAGTGTTTTAGTGGGATATATTGAAAATTTATTTTGTGCAAGGTGAGATGAAATCTCACAAGGTACAAAAAGGATAATCATGCAATTAAATCAAGTTATCGAGGAAAAGAGGTAGTGAACAAAGTTACAATGTATTGCTTTTGTTCAACTACAGAATGCATCCATAGAGTGGTAATATGTAATAAATAAGTACGTCACATGGATTAATTCATTAAATCGAAAATACATATTAAAATGTAGTCACATTTGTTTAGTAGAATCAATTGTCATTGATAGTGTTGTGTGATATTGTTATAGTTTTATTGAAGCTAATTGTATTTTTCCCTTTAGGTTACTCTTTCAGCTGATGTAAACTGACGATATAATTTGGGTCTTGGTTATGCATTTAATTATTTGGATTGTTTTATTTGATAAAATATTGGCCAAATGAATTCAATTCCTACGTGGCTTATTACTTAGAGATGATTGAGCTTAGGAGAGTTAAAGGAGCTAGCATTGGGCCTTAGGAATAAAACCCAGGCCCATGCTTAAGAGTGTTTAGTAGCGGGCTATGGTTAAAAATCTAGCCCTAGGCGCACGGAGAGAATATTTTCTCCCCATGGCTGTGTGATGCAAGACCAATGGGGGGTGTTTTTCTCCCATTGGCCGTGCACCCTAGAGGATAGGACTAGGAGTCCTAATTCTTCTATGACTCCAGTCCTACTTTTTCTTTGACTCCAGTATTAGTTCTTCTATAACTCCAATCCTAGTTCTACTACAACTCCAGTTTATCTTCTATACTAATCATGATTGTAAATCCAAGTCTATAAATAGATGACCATAGTGAAGCATAAATTACACATTTACTGATTGATAGAATTCATTGATTCATAAGTTGAAAACTCTCCAATTTCACAAATATTTTTGTGAAAGGCACAAGAACGTCCAAGAAAGTCCTGAGAAATATTCAAGAGTGAATATTTGGTTTTCTCAAGTTTATAGTTCTACCTATTCTATTGATTTTAGAATAGTTTGTGAGTCCACTCTCATGCTCATAATCAGTCATCAAAGAGAAGATCTGAAGGTTTAATCAAGAACACCAAGAACATCAAGAACATGTTCTTTATCATTCAACATGCAAGGAGAATTTCAAACAGAAGTAAATAGCCGTACATGCCTAGGAGAAGCCGAATTCGATTGTAAGTATCACGAGCTTATGTATTTGTTTAGTCTAGTCTTGTTCATCTTGAAGCAAAATTTTTCCTGTGATCAATTTTCGCTACGCTTACTCTGTATGTGCATGATCCCTAACAATAGCAAACATTACAAGGTAAGTATATACGAAGTACAATAAAAAGAAACTATAAGTAAAAGTTAATCTAAATGGTAGACACATATTTGAAAAATAAAGACTCCAAATTAACGTGTGCGTGTGATCAATTGTGCAAAAAAATATTAAATGTGGAATGTAAAAGAGACAAATATTGATGAAGTGAAAACTCTTACCAAGAGAAAAACCACTTCGGAGTAGCCAAACCCAAGAAATCCACTAACAGAAGAAATAGCTAGTTACAAAGTAATCGTACTCACATACACCTGATGTAGTAGTTGTACCTTGAACTCTAACACGTATCTATACGTGAACGCCTCCCAACTAGACCTCCTGTCTGAAGGGTTCTTCAATGGACTCCTTTAGCTTAGAGCTCATTCCTAAGCTAGACTTTAATTGATCAAATCACACGACACAAAACTCTAAGAGAGCTAGCCGATACAACTATCTCTGCTAATGAGTGCCAAATATTGCATATTTAAATTCCTTAATTTACATTAGTTAATTCTTTACTTGTATCTTAATTTAATGTTTTGTGTTAGATTTGTGTTTTTAGTATTTTGTAGGTTGCTAAAGGAAAACGACAGCTTTAAAGTGAAAAATGCAAAGTTTGGAAGAAAGCACACTTTGAGAAGACCTAGATGATATGGTTATGTTTAACCAAATCAATGAAATGATTAAATCAGAATTTCTCTAATTAGAGTCAAAAATCGGATTGGATTAAATTTCAGATTTTGCATATATCATAGTATTTTGGCTATAACTTTCTGTTCAAGTATTGGATTAAGGTGAAACTAGCGGCGTTGGAAAGCTAATTCAAAATAATACAAATCATTATGAAATATAATTTTCCTAATTTGGATGGCTACTATACCAAAAGTGTCCCGTAATATAAGAACGCAAATCTGGACAAACCCTATTCCGATTTGCACTAGGATTGCTTCCAAATTTGACTAGGAGATTGAAGTACGATTTTTCTAGAATTTCTAAGGCTTATAAGGTTTGTTTTCTCCCTATAAACATATTGCTAAGCCTCAAGAAAGACAAGAAGAGAAGTTAGAGACCATTAATATTTTCTTTTTAGTTTAGTTTTTCTTTTGGTATAGGTTTTATTTTCATAATCATGTGTAGCTAATTTCTCAACTAAGGTTGAGGATGAAGCCTCATTGATGAAGAAAAACAATACTTCCATGTAAGTTTTTATTATCCGATTTTATTGGGTTTAATTTTTTCAATGTTTTACTTCTTTTCAATGTGTGGAATGGTTCTTGGATATCTTTTGTAATTCAAGGATACATTTGATGATTTGAGATAATTTCACATAGTTGATTGCTTGGTTTTTATTTATAAAACAATTGGATATCCCTTGTGATTTATTCTACGAATACAATTGATGTTTTGATTTAAATTGGATATCTTGTGATTTACGGATACACTTGATGATTTGATTTAAATTGGATTTCTTTTGTTATTTATGTAAAGAATGGATACATGGGATGATTTTGATTAAATATTTGAAGCATAGTAAAACATACCTAAGATTTTAATTGTGAGAATTTCATATTAATATTGATGAACATGGAGTATGTTGTTATGATTCGGTGTGTGTGGATTCCAAAACCTTAGTGTTTTTTTTATTTATTTTTAATTATTTTTAGTTTATTTAATTTATGTTTTCTTTTTATCAAAAATCAAACCTTTTTTGGAACTAGGTTAAGATTTAATTAGTTTAGAAACAAAATTGTTTTTCAAGAACACAATTCTCTGTGAGATCGACCTCGCACTTCCAAAACCCTTTATTGCAAACGACTCATGCACGTGCGAATACAATTAAAATTCACATAAACTAAACATACTCTCTTAACACACTGGAGTTTATATGATACTCCTAACAAATAAGCAGCCTATGGGCTTCTTTAAATAGGCTTCAGAAATCCTAATTCTACTCAAACTCGAATTTGCATAGGTGGTGTCTGGACCTGGCTTCTGGCATCCGGACCTGCAACTAAAAGTTTGAGAAAACACTGAAGCGCATCCTGACTTGCAACCCTAGCGTCCAGATGGTTGCATAGAGAACTTCCAACGTTCGCAGTCAATGCATTTGGGTCCAGACCTTCTTGCAGACTTTTGCTCTCTGTGACTCGCGTCTGCTGGGCCATCAGAACTTTTATTCTTGGACTTAAACGTTTGCTGGGCCGTCCGAACCTTCATAGGACTTTGGCTCTCGGTGGCTTGTGTCCGGACTCTGGCATTTGGGCGTTCGGACGGGTTGTAGGGAAAACTGACTTTCTGAGTTATAAAGTTTCCAGAATATTTCATTCAACAAGAAATTACCTTCTTAGGGATATTCTGTGCACATATCATGTCATGATTAGTCCATTCCATATTTAGAATTAATCTTTTGCAATATTCTTCTGGAAGACTCTGAATTACAGTGTCCCTGTTATAGCAGTCCCTGATAACTTAAACGTCTTCATGGTTTGAGCCCTAATACTGATCATATTTCTCCATAATGATGCTGACTCGCTCCACCTTGGCATCCAGCAGTAGAAATCTCTCATCAACAGACTGAAAGTGCTCAGTAAAATGGGTGTCCATAGACTGGAACTGAGCCTACATAGACCGCAGCTGACCCGTGATCTGCTCTAGAGCACTCAACACTGCATCACCTGAAGGAGGCCTCTGAGAAAAAGAAGCTGCTTATGGCTCTGGATGGACACGTGGAGATGGATGAACTTGCTCCTCTGGATCCATATGCCTCTGCAGCTAAACATTGGACTTTATCACAGTATGCTTTCCAAAAGCTCCTTCAGGCTTGACGTCAAGCTTAGATACAGGAATGTCCTTCACAAACCTCATACAAATCCTAGTCACCAAACAACCATAGGGTAATCCCATCTAATGTTCCTCCAACATCTCCATCATAGTTTGAACTATGTGCTTGCACAGACAAAAGGGAACACATATGATGATAGCATACAAAAATCTGGCTCTGCGGATGGTGATATTGCTATTTCTGGAGAGCAGCCACAAATTCTGCATCATGATGCGAGCCAAGAGCCTGTGATGAGATTTCAGCCATCCAATGAGAATATTCCTCATTTCTTCATGCCACTCTTCAACCCCTTGAGGATCAAATAATAACCTCAAGTCTTCAATGGAGGGGGGATCCACAGAATCTAGATAAAGAACTCTAGGAGCTACAAACAGTGGAATATGAGTCACCTCACTGATAAGATTAGCATCAACTGTGATGGAGTGGCCATGAACTTTGGTATTCAGGATGGGACGCATCTGGCTAATCTGATCAATCCGTAAGTTCCCATAGAATTCACGAACCAGTCTAGGATAGCCAGTGTTGCAAGTGTACATGCTCTGCCACTAGTTTTCCTAAATTATGTGGTCGATGAAGTCAAAAGGCGATACCATCACATCTTGTCTGACAACAGCCCGTTCTATGATAATAGTCCATTGCTCAATTCTTGCCCTTGTAACAGCAATCTCAGATTTTGACCTTTTGTTAGACATATCTGTAATATAGGACAAAGAGAAATCCACCAAACATAATACCAAAAATCAAACAGGGATTAGCTTCCGTTAGTTTCAGAAATTTTTTGGCATTATAACGGCTGTAATTTGGATGCCCAAAAATTTTACATTGGAAAATATAGCAACCAAATGAAGCAGATATGTCAAATCCAAACACAGCAGGCAACAAAAATATTTCTCATGTAGAAATAATCTAATGAAAATATCTCAAAATATTCTAATAAACCTTAAATCTCTATTTTCTAAAACATATAAAACAACTAAAAGAGAAAAAGAGACAAGGGAATACCTAGAACAAAAAAAAAAAATAATGAGGAGATAATGCAGAGAAAGCCAAAAAGCACCAAACACTCAAGAGAATCACGAGAAACCTAAGAGAAAAACGAAAGAGAAACTAAAATCTCAAAATAACCAAAGGTGCGGCGTAGGGAGAACACGATATAACCCTAGGGTCACGCGTCCGGACGGGGAATTAACTCATCCGGAAGGCTCTGCTAGATCAGAAGGCCGTGCGCGTCTGGACTCAAGACTTGGTCCGTCCTGACGCTTCACACAGAAAGGCTGATTTTAGTGAGAAAGACAAAAAAAATGCAGAAAAATAATTTTTCCCCAATGTTTGCTTCAAACACGTATGTATCAAAAACTAATAACATGGTCAAATAGCAAATCAAAAATATGCAAACATATAATTTGAGAGTCAAGTAATCAATAAGCATAAATTTTCCTGAAGATATAAAATTTAAATAGCTTACTCAACTCATGCTATGCATGTGTGTGTGTGTGTGTGTGTGTGAAAGCTTTCTCAATAAGGTATGATTTTCGCTGGTATGATTTAAAATAACTGAATTTTCTAAATGAGAGAAATATTCAATGTTAGATAAGTCAAAAGTCAAACCTTATTTTACTAGGCCTAGCCACCCTCATCTGATACACTCCTCCTAAGTTATAACATTTTTTCTTTAACTTAGTCCGCTAGTGACCGTCTATTTTCGCAATGATTTGGTCATTGACTCTTTCTATAGGGACAAGTGCAAGAATTTACTTAACAACACATTCTGCAATGGATCTTTTGAATCCAGATTTTCTAAGAATTTTAATGCTTTTCATTATTAGTGCTGCAACCTAGAAAGACAAGAATTTTCAGAAGTTAAAAATCAAAGGAAAAAAAAAAATGTACCTTAAAGAAGTTTTGGATAGTAAAAAATTTCATCTCATGAGAAAAGTAACTATCTAGCATTAAGATGTAGCAAGGAAACTTAACTGATATCAGTAATAAACTTTCAATCATATATAGGCATATTTAAACAATGCACATTGAAATGAGATATCAAGCAAAAATACATACGATATCTAAAAAGCTATCAAAAGAAAGAAAGAAAAAAAAAAAAAAATCTGCATCTTTTCCCCTAATTTTTTTATTTTTTTTTATTTTTTTATTTTTTTATGTTGAAAAAAAAAAAAAACAGAAAAAACATCAAAGTCATGCTTATGAGGAAAAGAAACAATATCTAGTCCTAGCATGTGAGGTAAAATCAAACCTATCCTCAAGGAAAGAGGTTTGAAATTACGAAGACAGAAAAACAGCTGTCCGACGTGCTTTTGCTGTCATCCCCATAGAAACCCGTAGGAAATTTTCTCAAAACAAACAAGAGAAAATATATGGGGATAAAACATATATGGTTCCAAGAAAGAGTGCAAAGCATGAACAAGATAGAACAAATATAATGAATGCAATGCAAACAAACCTGACATGCTCTAAGACTAGGAACCAAAATCCTAGGCATGGTGTGACCTCACCAACTAAGTGAGTCCACTCCCCCTCAAGGGATGAATGGTTTCATCCTTTCTGACCCAAACCTTCTTAATTCGCAGAAAAGGATTGTGGGCTTTGTCCATGAAAACCAATCGTCTCAAAACTGTCTGCATTATGCTCAACAACCCTTCATAAAGCTTATTGCTGTTGGGCTCATGCGGCTTCTTCTTGAAGTATCTTGATTTGTTGTGCTTGCCATTCTGTTTGGCAAGAACAAATCTATGTTGTTACTGTTGATGTTGTGGAGCTTGATGTATCTTTGGAGGTCGAGTGCCTAATGTAGCTTTCTTTGACAGCTCACTCTTGTCCTTTGGTTTTTGAGACTGATGTTGTGGACACCTGGGTTGGATGTGATCGCTTATGCCACAATGATAGCATGTGTGGGGCTTCTCTTGGTAGGAGACTTTGTTGTAGCCTCTACAGTAGCTAGAACTTCTCCTCCAATAATAGTATTTCCCTTTTCCACACATGCTAGTGGAGGCTCTAGGACTGTGGGCTTAACAAATAAAGTCATAGAGGTAGAGGGAATATTGGAAGTAGAGGCGACATACCCAAGTCTCGTCTTGTTAGTTTGGCACTTCTAAACTGATAGCATATGAGTAAGCTTCTCATCAGTGATTCTCTCATTCTGCAACTGTGCCTCCAACAACTTCTCTTCTACGTCTGTGATTTTTGAGAAGCATTGTGCTCTTCTCAGTCTTCAAACTGTTTATCTCTAGCACATGTTGTTGGCGTGTCTCCCTCAGCTTCAAGAATTTTACATAGAGGATCTTGTAGGCCTCTTTAAGCTCTTCCCCATTGTCACTGCTCTCAGAGTAGTAAGATTGGGACCCTTCAGATTCTTCAGTGCTATGAAGGCCATAAATTTCTGATCCTTTTCTGGGGTATCTTCTTCTTCTTCAGATTCATCACTGAGAGTAGCGTTGTAAGCAGTCCCCTCGACTTGCTTGAGATTCCCACAATCTACCCTTACATGCCCGTAGCCTGAGCACTCAAAGCACCTAGGACCTCTAGGATCCTTCTTCTCAGCTTCCTTGGGGGCTTTCTTTAGTCTTTCGGTAAACTTCTTTTTGAATCTGCCATTCTTCATAAGTTTACCAAAATTCTTGGCAAGCATAGCAACTGCATCCTCTTCATCATCAGAGTCTTCATTAGAGGAGACTCTGCTTTTCTTCTTGGCAGCCTTGAGAGTAATTGTCTTTGCCTTTTTGACTGGGGGTAGGGAAATCTCGTAAGTTTGAAGAGATCCCATAAGCTCTTCAAAAATCTTCATATCATTTAGATCCTTGCTTTCTTCAATGGTTGTGACTTTAATTCTAAAACACTCAGGCAAATATCTTAGAATCTTTTTAATGAGTTTCGCATCCGAAACTTTCTTCCCGAGACTCACCATCAAGTTCCTCAGGTCGCTAATTCCAGTGTAAAACTCATTAAAAGTCTCATCCTCAGACATCTTAATTTCCTAAAATTTTTAAATCAACATCTAAAGTTTGACAGATTTTACAATTTTTGTGCCTTCATATGTTGTTTCCAAAATTGTCCATGCTTCTTGAACAGATTCATAATGTGAAATTCAGATGAAAGTACTTGACGAAGTGTATGGAGGGCTTTATCATTGAAAAGTCGTGCGCTGGTTTGAACAATTGTGAATTCAGTAGCTGTAGCCTTTGGTTTAGTCCAACCAGTTTCTACAATCTGTCAAACATCAATAGATTTTAAAAAGAAGTGCGTACGGGCTTTCCAATAGCCATAATATGTGCCATCAAGGCAAGAACGAAATTAAGAGTTTGAGACATGATATATAAAAAATAAGGAGTCACAGATCACACTCAAGCAATTAATTTAAACAGAGTGTACCAAGCTCTGATACCAATTGAAAAATAAAGAATCCTAATTAATGTGTGTGTGTGTGTGTGTGTGTGTGATTAATTGTGCAACAAAATATTAAATGCGGAATGTAAAAGAGACAAATATTTTGTTGATGAAGTGGAAACTCTTATCAAGAGAAAAACCACTCCGAGGCAGCCAAACTCAGGAAATCCACTAATAGAAGAAATAGCTAGTTACAAAGCAGTCGTACTTACATACCCTTAATGCAGTAGTTGTACCTTGAACTCTAACACGTACCTATACGTGAACGCCTCCCAACCAAACCTCATGTCTTAAGGGTTCTTCAATGGACTCATTTAGCTTAGGGCTTCTCCCTAAGCTAGACTTCAATTGATCAAATCACACCACACAAAAATCTAAGAGAGCTAGTCGATACAACTATCTATGCCTAAACACCCTCTCTTAGCACACTAGAGTTTATATGATACTCTTTACAAATAAGCAGCCTATAGGCCTCTTTAAATAGACTTTCAGAAATCCTAATTCTACTCAAACTCGGATTTGCATAGGCAACTTCCGGACCTGGCTTCTGGCGTTCATACCTACAATTAAAACTTTGAGAAAACACTAAAGCGCGTCCAAACTTGCAACCCTAGCGTCCAGACGGTTGCATAGAGAACGACCAACGTTCACAGTCAATGCATTTGGGTCCGGACTCCTTCCATACTTTTGCTCTCAGACTTCAGCGTTTGCTAGGCCGTCTGGACTTTCATACGACTTTGGCTCTCAATGCTTGCGTCCAGACTCTAGCATCTGGGCGTCCAGACTGGCTATAGGGAAATCCGAGTTTCTGAGATGTAAAGTCTCCAAAATAATTCCTTCAACAGGAAATTGCCTTCTTAGGGATATTCTATGCAAATATCAAGTCTTGATCAGTCCATTCTATATTTGGAATTAATCTTTTGCAATATTCTTCTGGAAGACTTTGAATTACGATGTCCCTGTTATAGCAGTCCTTGATATAGAAGCGTTTTTGTCAACCAGAATGAAACCAATAAAAATAAACCAACAATATTGTAACCACAAAAGATAGCATACGCTTTTTTCCTTAATACTCTAATATAGGAAGGGAAAAAAGAAAATAAAACATGATTCAATTGTTTTTAGCACATATTGCCATCAGTTTCAAAAGGAAAATAAATATATTAACACGCACCAACTCCTCAAGAGATTTGTAGAAGCCAAGCATGGAGAAGCATATGATTTTCAATTAACCTTTGACGGTGTTTTGAAGACAAAGGGTGGTAGGATAGTTGTACCCAACGATGCTCAATTGATGAAAGAAATTCTCAATGAAGTACATCAAACCCATTATACAGTTCATCCTGGCAATACCAAGATCTACCAAGACTTGAAGAAGAAGTTTTGGTGGAGTGGCATGAAGTGAAATATTGAAAGTATGTTGCACGATGTCCAACGTGCCAACTTGTGAAAGCTGAACATCAACGACATATAGGGCAACTATAGCCACTTGATCTCCCAATGAGAAAATTGGATCAAATTGCAATGGACTTTGTCATTTGTCTACCTTAAACACCAAGCGAACAAAATGTTATATGGGTGATTATTGATAGGCTCACTAAAAGTGCTCACTTTCTCCCTTTCAAGACCACAAATTCAATGGAGAAGATGGCAGGGTTGTATGTCGGGAGATAGTCCGATTGCATGGAGTGCCTATTTTCATAGTTTCCAACCGTGATGCACGAAGTTTTGGAAAAGGCTACATGGAGAAATTGGAACTAAGTTGAGTTTTAGTATGACTTACCATCCGTAGACTGATGGCCAATCAGAAAGGACCATCCAAACCCTCTAGGATATGCTAAGGTTGTGCATTCTCAACTTTAAAGGTAGCTGGATTCGCTATCTGCCTTTAGTTGAGTTTGCCTACAACAATAGTTTTCAAGCAACTATTGGTGTGGCACCATATAAAGCATTGTATGGATGCAAGTTTAGATTGCATTTATATTGGGTGAAGTTGGTGAAAGGAAATTATTGGGACCAAAAATGGTTCAAGACATAAAAAAATAAGTGCAACTTATTTGAAAGTGATTGCTAATCGTGCAAAGTCAGCAAAAGAGTTATGCAGATAAACATTGTCACAAGCTCAAGTTTGAAGTTGACGACCATGTGTACCTCAAGGTCTATCCGATGAGATGTGTGATGCGTTTTGGCAAGAAGGGCAAGCTTAGTCTAAGATACGTTGGGTCTTTCCAAGTGGAGAAGCGTTTGAGCCCAGTGACTTATAAAGTTGAATTGCTACCTAGCTTGGATGAAGTGCATGATGTATTCAATGTCTCACAACTATTAAAGTGCATGGACGATCCTTTGCACATCATCAATTACAAGCCTCTTCATATTCAAGCTAACTTGACATATTAAGAGCATTCCGTGCAAATTGTAAAGATTAAAAACTAAGGACGAAGATTATTCCATTAGTTAAAGTTTTAAGGCGAAACCACGGAGTGGAAGAAGCTTTGTGAGAACTCGAGTTGGATATGCAAAACTGATATCCAATCTATTTGAGTAAACTACAGGTACACTACAATTTAGATTATGATTTGAGTATGCTTTACGATGTATAAAGTGAATTGTTAGATATTGTGAGCATGCTCATATATAAATTTCAAAGACGAATTTATTTTTAGGGAATGATGTAATACCCAAGAAGCAAATTAAAAGATTTATAATAATTAAATTAAGTAAATAAAACAATTAAAAACCAATAGGATGGAATAACACATGAAAATTGTTGTAAAAAGTCAGTTTTTAATCCTTTGGTTTGAACTGGTAAGTTTCCAGTTCGAATGGGCCACTACTAAGAATAGTAAAAATTACACCCGAGAGATTCGTTCCAATTCCGGTTCCAAACTTGGTTCGAACAGGATATTTAAAAATACTCCTGAGACGTCTATTCCAATTGTCATTCCAAATGTAGATTGAACAACATATTTTTTAAAAGCCCCAAGACGTTTGTCCGAACTTCCGTTCTAACTTCAGTTCAAACTATGATGGTAGAATGCTCCGTTCTAAGCCTCGTCCTAAATCTAGTTCGAACGAAACTACATTGGTGTGTATGGTTCGAATAGGCGTTTTGTTAGTTCTAACAAGGCTGTTTTGAGATGAGTCATTTGAATGGGTCATTTACCGGTTCAAACATGGAGGTTAGAAGTTGACTGTAAATAGCTTAAATGCGATTTTCAGCTCATTCCTCTCATTTTTCTCTTTCTCCTCACGCCAAGCACACTCTAGCTCACATAGGTTTTGCTTAAACCCTAGGGTATTGATCATTGGAAGTTCTTGTAGTAAAATATAATACCGGAAATGTGATTCTTGGTGTTAGAACATTGTTTTCACCGATCGATTCAAGGCAAGTCACTAAACCCTAATCTTCTTGGAGTTGGTTAACCTTTTTGAGTTTATGCCTAATACCTTAAATTTATTTAGGGAAACTTCAGAGCATTGTCCATCTGTAATGATCAAAGGTCTCAATTTTCTGGGATTTGCCTTGGATTATTAAAATGAACACCACTTTTTGGGGTAACTAAAAACGAACATCACTAAATCAGTGAAAGGGGTTTTACTACAGGAACTTCTTGGACAATATATTTGTTCAGTTGATCTGAGTGAATCGAACCATTTGATAATTCTCGTCTCAGGAAATGTCTTGTCAAGAAATTTTGTTTCTCTAGATTTGATTCATCATGATGTATGATGATTTCTGAAGCCCTAAATAATTACAACACAGCACCAATGTCCTTCAAATATCCTCCAAGGGTACTGGAGAAATGATGCTCCTGTGAAAAGCGGGTAAATGGATCTAAAAAACAGCATAAAAAGTCAATAAAACTTTTCCTGACCAATCAAAATCTTGTAGGCCATGTCTCCTAAATCACCAAGTACCTGAAGAAACATCATATCCATAAACACGTAACATCCGAAAGGCCATTGCACATGTGGCAGCATCTAAAAACACTTCTTCCTTTCCCTGAAGCCAGTATCTGCTTGATGGCAAATGTCTTGGTTCCAATAAATGTTAACCATATCTATATGCAATCCACAAACTCAAACTAATGTCTGTATTATAAAATTTATTACAGAAAATAGGATGAATTAATTATTTTTCAAAGTTACTAGCTAACACGCACCATATTTGGTGCATTCATCAGAAAAGGACATCCAATACACTTTTGATCTCCCCTTTGAAATGACGATCACTTCCCAACCTTTCAAGACTATCAATCATAAAAAGGCGCGCATACATATATATCTAGTGGATAAACTGTAGGAACTGGAAAAAAAAAATCGTTTGAAAATAACCATTTAACTGTACGTCAGAGAAACCAGAAATGTAACTGAAACTACATAGCAAACTATAGATAACTTCGGAGGGAAGAACCTGCATTTCCAAACTTTTCTAGGAGTGAACAGAGGTACTGAAAGCAGCTGAAACATATGACTTTGATATTTCATGACCATTTCCCAGTCCTGTGACTTCCCTAGTCCCTCTGAAACATATGCTAAGTAGGTCCTTCCTTCCGAGTTGCTTCCATAGCCTCTACAATTAGATATGGGATGATTCAGTCAGAGAATTTAGGGATCATTCAAAAACTAAAACATTCCTTTCTCTTTCTATTGCTATGCTATAGCATTAAGAAGAGTGTATTTCATATATGAACAGTCTTATTGTTCCACCCTTGATTCAAATCTACAATTTAACTCTTTCAACAAACCAAGCAAACTAAGCCAACCAAGTTTGAGCAAGGTGGCTCAATTTTGTGAGGCCAGTACTCAATTTTATGACCCCAATAGCTTTACATCCCAACTCTGAGAGGAGAGAACTTACAACATGCCCATTTTTGTCAGGGGCATTATACAAACACAAGCATGAAAAAGTAAAAGTAATAAAGCTGAATAGAAACCAAAACTGGATTATAACTGTACATTTTAAGCTCCAACTCTCCCTTGTGAACCAAAGCTTCTAAATTTGTTGCTCCCAGAGGGATATTTAAATCCAAATTTTTGGCATACTCGATCATAGCAGGATATATTATATCAAATCCAACAGGACAAAGTTGCTTCTCATCGGTAGCTGCTGCTATATTTGGCTCAATAAAGAAGAGGCCTGCAGAAAGAGGAATATCTAGCTATTGGAAATAATGGAGGAGACTTTAGCAAGAAGAACGTTAGAAATTCCGTTATTCCTTTGTTCTTCACCAACACCCCATTGCTTTAGTGCAACGATACATGCTAAGGTCGCCTTTAACTAAGAAGGGATCACAATTAGGAAGACCCCAAGAGCCATCACAGAGTTGATTATCCAATAACCAATTTACGCACTGATAAGGGAAAAAAGGAGCCTGCAGGGAATGTGGAGAAGGGACCATCGCTACCCAGGCAGTGTTGCTAGTTGAACATTTTCTTAATTCTTTGTTTAGTCTCCTCAAAGCACTGTATGAATAAAAGAGTACATTTTCTTAAATAAAGTTAACTGAAATGCCAGAATTCAAAGGAAATAATTTAACTGAATGTAGGATCATCATACCAATGCTGAACTCTTGGCTTTTGTTGCTAGTTGCTACATTTGAACCAGGAACCATAGAAGCTGCTTGGGAACACAATATCCGAACAGAAACTGAAAATGGCATATAAAACGATAGAAATACAATTGAAATCGGTCAAACTACATCTGTAATATATATAGTAAGAGAATTCTATAGTGAATCGAATTTGCTAAATGTTAAAGTCCCACTTATTTGAGGCCAGTTGCACAATCATTATTTTTCTATTTGATTTTCTTGTGGACAAAGTTTTCCTCCAAACTTTGCTAGAGCAATTTCTTCTAATCCAGTCTATTAATTGACATTTGTCTTTAAAGCATGTGATCCTCACATGCATTTTTAATATAATTAACATATCACATGTCACATGCATTTGTAAAATGCATCTGAGAATCGAGTACTTTTAAGGCAGATGTTAATTTCATCTAACCCAGTTTAAAAGAAAACTTTGTTATTTTCTTATCGAGGGCAATATTTTCTAATAAAATAACAGGTCATCCATCAAGTAGTTTCTTCATCTCAGTCAATGTTCTCTACATCCAACCAGTAGTCCTTGTAGCTCCTTCCAGTTAATCATATTTTTTCCTCTTATAGGTGCAGATATCAGACCATCTTACAGGACTCTTTGTCCACCTCCAAAATTGGTGCTAACTTTATGAAAGTCTGTTCATTTCTTACCCTATCTTTCTTGTATGATCAACATCCATTTTGATATCTAAATGTCAACAACCTCCTATATTGATGGGATTAATCGAGAATACAGCAGGATATATGATGCAAGGTTACCAATACAATGAGATAGGAAGTCCACACGACATAAACCAAATAAAAAAAAATAAGGGGTAATTACCTTTTTCCCCCATGAACTACCAAAAAATGCGCAATGCCCCCATGAACTACCAACTCGACCGAAATAGAGCATTCAACTACCAAAGACAACCATTTTCCCCCCTTCCGTCAGTCAAAGGGGTTAAAACAAACGGTCAACGGGTCATGTGCCGTTTTATATGGGGGCATGTTGGAAGATGATGGTAGTTTATGGGGGGAAAAGAGGAAGATGGTGGTAGTTCATAGGGGGAAAAGAGGAAGAAAATGGGGGTAAAACGGCGTGTGACTGACGGAAGGGGGGAAAATGGTTATCTTTGGTAGTTGAATGCTCTATTTTGGTCGAGTTGGTAGTTCATGGGGGTATCGCGCATTTTTTGGTAGTTCATGGGGGGAAAAGGTAATTACCCCAAAAAATAATAATAAAAGAAAAACCTAATAATTTTACCAAATTAAGAATCCTTCATCCATTCTTTTTCTTTTTGTTTTTTTTTTTTTTGCTTTTTGTCTTTTTTTTTTTCTTTTCTTTTCTTTTTTTTTTTTTTCTTGTTTTCATTAATTTACTCTCGATTTACATTCTTATTCCATCTATTCAAACTGATTTCCCTAAACTGCCTTTTTTACATATCTGCAAAGTAAAAGAAAGAAATTTTGCCCCCAACGTACGGTCCATCACAGCAAATATTTAGGTAACACTTTGGGTGAATAAAATCTTTATTGCACAAACACAACAATACAACTCTCCAAAGGCCTAATTAAAAGTCCTCTCTCTAGAGCTTTTCTCTCTCTGAGAAATCAATAGAGGTGAGTGTTTTCAGTCCATTGTTGGTTTTCGGCAAGGTGTTCTTTTTCCTTTGTTCTTGTAAGTTGTTGTGTGTGGTGGGGTGTCTTTTGGTTTTGTTTTCTAATCATTATGACTGAGGCAATTGAGGAGCTTTGTGGGAAGATGACTTTAACGGAAGGTGAGAGTGTAGGGCTCACGATTTCGGAGGATGATACTGCAGATCTTCGGGTGCACAGTGGGAGGTGTCTTGTGGGGAAACTTCTTAATGATAGGCTTATTCAGCGAGAAGCTTTTCGCTCGTTGATGTCCAAACTTTGGAGGACGATGGGCAAGTTAGTATTCAAGGAGATGCTTGAGAATCTCTGGCTTATTGAATTCTCTTCTGAATTGGATAGGCAAAGAGTTTTGAAGGGGAGGCTATGGCTGTTTGATCGTAGTGTATTGGTCTTGAAGGATGTTGATGAAGGAATTCCTCCTTCTCGAATGGTGTTTACATCATCGCCTTTTTGGGAGCAAATGCATGAGATGCTATTGGTATGCATGAGTCGAGAGATTGGGTAGCAAATTGGGAGTACTCTCGGTATGGTGGAAGAAGTTGATGTTTCGTGGGGTCGTTGTCTTCGTGTTAGGATCCATCTTGATGTTACACGGCCTTTTGAGCAAGGAAGGACTCTTGTTTTCAGTTGTAAATCTATTTGGGCTCCCTTTCAGTATGAGAAACTTCTGCAATTCTGCCATGGTTGTGGAAGGATTTACCATGGTTCAGTTGCTTGTCCTGCTCTCGGGGGGTCTCCCTCTGAGATCATGTTTGATAAGCCTTGGGGTGTTTGGTTGCAAACGGATGATCATCGGTATAGGAGTGGCGGTCCGATTTGGTCACAAGGGGGCAGTTCTACCGTCATTGGTGTTTCTGGTTCCACTCGGCCACCACCGTCTACAGTTGGAGGAGAGGTTGCACTTTTCACGGGCTCAACAAACACGGTTCAAATGATTAAGGAGGTTGCTTTCAATCCTCCCACGTCCAAAGCAGTTGACAGCTCGTGTGCGGTTATCTCGGGATTCAAAGGGAAGGTTGTTGATTCTAAGATACGGGTGGGCGATGATTCTAATGCACGTGGGCTTCATGTTGTAGAGACCTTTAAGGATACTACTTGCCCTCTTTTATCCACGTGTTTGGATGAGTCAGTGGAGCAGCCTTTGAAGTCTAAGGAGCTTGATGTGGTGTATGACACATCTGTTTTAGCTGACACGGGTATATTGACATAAACCTCTCTAGATGGGTTACGTGGAGAGTTGGTGTCTTCTCATGCGGCTTTGGTTCTTGACGTGTCCACTCTCACTCTGGTGGATATTCCTTTGTCGCAAAATGTTGATTGCCTTGAGAATTATGTTTTCAAGTCTACGAGTTCTACTACTAAGGTACGTGGAAGTTTTGTGCGTAGAGGCAAGAAGAAGGGAACCAATGTCTCGGCTTCTCCCAGACAGAGTGTTGCTGGTAAGAGGAAGGATATTGTTGATTCTAAAATTCCCCATGCCCAGGAGGATCTCACAAAAAAATGGCGTTTTCTGGGTGTTTCACCCTCATCTTTGGCTTTGGCGGCGGCTGATATCCAGCCTCGCCAGCCACAATGAGTATCCTGAGCTGGAACTGCAAAGGGCTTGGGACCGCTCGAAAAGTTCATGATCTCCATCATTTGGTGATGGACAAGAAACCCTGATTTGTGTTTTTAATCGAAACCTTGAGCACGAAATTGGGCACAGTGGTGGGATTGTGTTGTTTTGGATGGATAGTAGAGAAATTGAAATTTTTAATTTTTCCCGATTCCATATTAATGCTATAGTTAAGGAGGTGGGAGGTTCACCCGATTGGATGATTACGGGGATTCTATGGGCAGCTGGATTGTTCAAAGAGATATGAAACTTAGGATTTGCTTCTGCATTTGAAGTTATTATTCACGGGTCCTTGGCTTGTAATTGGAGATTTTAATGAAATCTTGGGCCATGGTGAAAAATTGGGAAGGGTGCTATGTAGAGAGGCCCAAATCGATGTGTTTCGACTAACTTTCGAGGATTGTGGATTGAGTGATCTTGGGTTTTTTGGACCTAAATTTACTTGGAGGAACAATTGTGAAGGTGATGATTACATTGAGGAGAGGATTGATCGAGCAGTGGCGAACTCTAGCTAGTTGACCCGTTTTACTTGGCATTCGATTGAGGTGATGGCTGCTATAACCTCAGACCATATTCCAATCTTGCTGAAATTTGATGAAGATTCCCTTGTTACTCGTCCTTCTCATACGGGCAGGTATGGGAAAAAATTTGAAGCAAGTTGGACTCTTGATCCAGAGTGGAAACAGGTTATGTCTGACTCTTGGGTAGGAAATTTTGCTGCTGGATCGCCTCTGTCCCGGGTGCACAAGAAGTTGCTGGCTTGTTAGCATGATCTCTCTACTTGCAGTTGGCATAAGTTTGGGAATGATCAAATACGTCTTCAGCAAAAAAATAAAGAGCTCATTTTGTTGCAATCTCGAGTACCTCCAGCATCTTCTTCTCTCATTAAAATACTACAAACAGAAATTGATAAGATCCTTGCTAGTGAGGATATCCATTGGAAACAAAGGGCGAAGCAAAATTGGTATCGTCTTGGTGATCGTAATACTAAATACTTCCATTCATGGGCTAAGCAAAGGAAGAAGGTCAATTCTATTTCGTCTATTATGGATAGAGATGGATGAATATGGAAGAAAAAAGGTGAGATTAGTAAGGCTTTCTTGAGTTATTATAAAGACCTTTTTGCTACTCAAAGGCCTGCGGGCGTGGAACATTGCCTGTTGACAGTAAATAATGTTGTTACGGATGAAATGAATGGTACACTTCTTCAACCTTTCTCTTGTGCTGAAGTTGAGGTAGCTTTACATAGCATGCATCCTCTCAAATCCCCGGGTCTGGATGGTTTTTCGGTGGGCTTCTATCAACAAGCTTGGGACACTATTGGTGATGAGGTATCTTCTTCGGTGCTTTCATTTTTAAATGGAAGTTCTTTTGATCAATCTATCAATGCTACTAATATTGTTCTTATTCCTAAAGTCTCTAATCCTAGTCTTTTGACAAAATATCGACCTATTAGTCTATGTAATGTCTTTTATAAGATAATTGCTAAGGTTTTAGCGAATAGATTGAAAGGTGTTCTTCCAAAGGTTGCCTCATTACTGATAACATTTTAGTGGCCTTTGAAACATTACATACGATGGATAGTCGGTTGAAAGGGAAGGAGGGGTTTATGGCTTTGAAACTAGACATGAGTAAGGCTTATGACCGTGTGGAGTGGCCTTTTCTTGAAGCCATAATGTTGAAGCTAGGCTTTGCAGAGAGGTGGGTACATCTATTGATGACTTGTGTGAGGTCAATGTCCTATGCTATTCTCATTAATGGTAAACCACATGGAAAAATTGTCCCTACTCGAGGCTTGAGACAGGGGGATCCATTGTCTCCCTATCTCTTCATTTTATGTGCTAAAGCTTTGAGCTCCATGTTACAAAATGCAGAGGTGGTTGGAGATCTCATAGGTATCCCTATTACACGGGGGGGGGGTACTCAGATAAATCATCTCTTTTTTGCAGATGATAGTTTGTTGTTTTGTCGAGCAAACTTAAGGGAGTGGGGTAATATTCATTCTATTCTTTGGAATTATGAAGAAGCTTCCGGCTAGCAATTAAACCGGTAGAAAACTTCATTATTTTTCAACTGGAACACACCTTCAGTGAATCATGTTTCTATCACTAGTGCAGCAGGTTTGAATTCTACCAATCGCTATGAAAATTATCTTGGCTTACCTGCTCTAGTTGGAAGATATAGGGTCTCTACTGTCAATGGGATTAAGCGGCGAATATGGAATAGAATAAACGGCTGGAAGGAAAAGTTCCTTACACATGCAGGCAAAAAAATGTTGATTAAAGTTGTCTTGTTGGCAATCCCTACTTACTCAATGAGCATTTTTCAACTCCCTAAATCTCTGGTTAGGGATATAAATACTATGTTGAATCGGTTTTGGTGGGGGTTCAAGGATAACACTCGTATGATAGCTTGGATGAGTTGGAAGGATATAGGGAAGCATAAGACTTTGGGTGGATTGGGTTATAGGGAGTTGGAAAGCTTTAATTTGGCTTTACTGGCCAAACAAGCTTGGAGGATTGTTAAGTTTCCTGATTCACTTGTTGCTAAGGTGTTTCAAGAAAAATATTTTGCTGGTGGCAGTTACTTGGATTCACAACTGGGGATTAGGCCTTCTTTTGCTTGGAGAAGCCTTTGGCAATCTAGAGAACTTCTATCGGATGGGCTATTATAGAGGGTGGGGAATGGTGCAAATGTTAGAATTTGGGGTGAACGGTGGATTAATTCTACTCCAACTCATATGATTCAAGATACAGTTCAGATTTTTCCTATAACAGCAAAAATAGAGGAATTGATTCTTACAGGAAAATTGGTGCAACATCCCCCTCATCAAGCAGATTTTTTCACCAGCAACTGTGGAAAATATCTGCTCTATGGCGATTTGTCCTCACTTGCTACAGGATCGGTTGGTATGGGTTGGAACTCCTACGGGTGAATTCTCTGTTAAGAGTTCATATCATCTGGATGTTAGAAGGTGGTCTAGCTCAGTTCCTAGCACTTCCTTTTTTGGTACTCCTTCTCCCATTTGGTTGACTATCTGGTCTTTGCAGGTTCCCAAGCATGTGCAATCTTTTCTCTAGCACACCTATTGAGATTTGCTACCAACACGAGATAAATTATTATAGAGGAAGATTGTTCAAGACCCATTTTGCCCAATGTGTGGGAAAGAAGCCGAGACCCCGAGACACTTACTTTAGTGATGTGATTCGGCCAGAGTTGTTTGGGCAGAGGGTTGTTGTCGGCTCCAGAAATGCTCAAGTCTGATTAGCTTTTTTTATAGTATGTTTGAGTATCTATCGGGTCTCTTGGATCAATCGGAGCTTGAATGGTTTGGAGTGGTGTCTCAAAAACTTTGGGCTCGCAAGAATCAATTGGTATTTGGGGGAGAAGTTTGGCATCCTAGGTGTTTGTTGAAAAGTGCCAATGAGGGTCTGGAGGATTTTCGTGCATCTCAGGTTGCTCATGTCCTCCCTTCAAGGGGAAATGGGGAGCTTCACGTTACCTGGTCTCCACCTCCGTGTAATGGGTTCAAGATTAATTGGGATGCGGCTGTGGATCGAAGGAAGAAGCTTTTTGGAATTGGGTTTGTTGCCCGTGATCATTTGGGTGGAGTCCTTGGTGTTATGTGTTCGACTGTGGCTTATATTTCGGATTCAACCTTAGCTGAAGCACTGACAGCAAGAAAGGGAGTTGAGCTTGCACGAAGGTTGGGTCTTCGGTCATTTACGCTGGAGGGTGATTCTATGGTGATTGTGGAGGCTTTGAAGAATAGTGATATTTCATCCGGTGTCTATGAGGGAGTGGCCTGTGATAGTCTTTCTCATCTCTCTTAGTTTGAACTGGTTGATTTTTCATTTGTTCGTAGAGGTGGTAATAGTGTGGCCCATGAAGTTGCTAAGCTTGCTGTTTCTATGTCTCTCCACCAGCTATGGATTGACTTTTTTCCTAGTTCTTTGTCAGTTTGTATCTAGAAGGACTATTGTAATCTTGCCATTTAATGAGATAAGGATCTCTTTTCAAAAAAAAAAAAACTCTCCAGGGGCCTGGAAACACAATTCAAATCAAAAACCAAACACAAATGACAAAATCTTCCTCAAACAGAGGAAACAACAAACAATACAAAGAGCCAACAAACACAGCTCTAAACACCAAAGAGATTAAACAAAGCAAATTCCAAAGAGAAGACTACTTTGAAAAAAACTTTGAAATCAATCTAACTTTCACTTCCCATCTGATCTTGGAAAGAAGAGCGTCCTCAAACTGGGGGGGTACCATTATGCAGCAACAAGTTTCTCTGAATCCAGAGATTGTAAACACTGGCTGTAACACCCGGGTAAATAACACGCTTTAATACATAAAAATGGTTATACGCATACATGAGTATATGTATAGGATATAGTTAATTTACATCATGTATGTAATTAACTTGTGGAATAATTAAACGTTTGAAATAAGTATTCCATATATATATATATATATGGAGTTGTCGACGCAATAGTTATAGGAATTAAACTGGCATGTACACCTGTCTTTTATTTACCCAAAATCCTTCCATACTCGAACCCAATTGATGGGTAATTGGTAAACCATTTCCTAACGAACCAAACTTAACTAATTAAAAGATAAATTAGTTAGGAACCAAATATTTCCCCAAATGATAGCCCAACGAAGGTTACCGAGTAATTATTTAGAGATAAGGAAGAATTCTGATATTTAGGCAGATTCACTGAATATGACCAAGATTTTCACTTGGACAGCGCATCACCCACATGCTTTAATCCCCATCCGTCGATTATGAAGCACCTAGGTTGAATCTGACCATCAATAGATCTATAAAAAGGGTGTTCGTCTCACATTTGGAAAACCATAACTGAAACTCTCAAACTTTCTGCAACTCCTCTTCTTTCAAAGCTTCTGAAGCCTTTCTTCTTTCTCTTTCGGTATATAGCAGAGACTCTCTTCTACTTGTTTCTTTATTAGAACCGAAAAACAAGAAGAAATACTTCTCTTCTCTTCTTTTTCGTAAAAACCAGAAAACAGAGGAAGAACTTCCTCTGTAACTTCTCTGTTTGAACCAAACTAGTAGAGTTGTAGGAGAAAAACAGATTTCCAGCTCTTGGTGACTCTCTGACATTCCTCAAAATTCTGATCAGAAGCTCTTGGGTCTCTTAAAACAAAGAACCAGTAAGTGGGTTCTCCCTGCTTCTCTCTTCTTTCTTTTTCTTCAGTTCCTCTTCTTTTAATGGAAAGCCGATATATATATATATGTACTCATCTGTTTTAAATAGAGTGTTTTACAAAAACAAAACGTGTGTACTGTGGGGGACAAAGACGCGTGTGTGTATGTGGTGTCAAACTGTGTATGTTTGATAAAGGTGTAAATCAATGTGTATGTGTGTGCTTTGTTAAACGTGTATGTGTGTGTTTATTAAAAGAAAGAAGAAACAAAGAATCATGACCGGTTTGTGTGTGTGTGATTGTCTTAAGAAGATATATATATATATAAAGGTATTTTGTTTTAGTTATATGTTTTATACATTAACATGCATGGGACCTACGTGAAGACCATATATATATATAAAGGTATTTTGTTTTAGTTATATGTTTTATACATTAACATGCATGGGACCTACGTGAAGACCATATATATATATAAAAAGGTATTTTGTTTTAGTTATATGTTTTATACATTAACATGCATGGGACCTACATGAAGACCATATATATATATATATAAAGGTATTTTGTTTTAGAGGAAATATATTTAGTGAAAAAGGGAAATAATTTGTAGCATTGTTACGCTGCCCAAATATTATATTATAAGACATTTGGTATTATAATGTTGTTATTCTGTCTGATTAAAAATACAAGGTATCGATATTTTATGCCATTATGCCATCTATGTTCACTTAAAAATGTGATTAACATCAAATGAATTATTTTATCTATTTATATAAAATAAACGGATTTAAGGACACGATAATATTAACATCAAATGAAAATGATTTCTTAAAACTAAGTGTAGTAATAATAATAAATATTCTCTTAGCATCTCTTGCTAATTTATTATTATTGCATGGATATAATTATACAGTCAATATTTATGTGGACAACTTTTGAAGAAAAAACTGTAAGTATCTTTATACTTATTGAGGACGAAGCTGGTTGATTTTTCCTATAATATTATGTTTACTGCTTTATTTATTTGTTTGCGCATGAGGCTTTGCATATTTATTATTTTTAATAATCTGTTTAATAACAAGCTGTGGATCCAGATCCACAGTGGTACATGACGATTCAATGGTGGCCCAGGTACAGTGAATGTAGAAGTACCCAAAAAGAGAATAATAAATACAAAAACTGGTGTACCCAGGTCACCAAGGAAGACTTAGGTTTCTAGGAACCCAGGTTCCCAAAGAAAATAATTAAAAGTTAAAGGGGGAAGAAGCCCAGGCTTCAAATAAAACGTTAACCATGCCTAGGCCAACAGAAAAGTGGAAAAAGGGAAATACCTAAAACTCTGCATTTAAAACTGTCATATCATTGCCTTATGATCGTGTTTATATTCAATCTATGTCTATGACTCGCGACCACAGATTATATATTGGGCATATATATAATTATAAAGCCAAACTCATTATATTATGGGAAACGGCAGACTCACTTTAGTATCTTGTGTTGTTGTCTTCTCTCTGTATTGTGTAATAATACAGGTTATGAAGAAGAAGAATATCAGGACTATTTAGACCCTTAGATGGATCCCGATACTAGTATTTGAGGCTAGACTACCTCCTTTTTGCGAACTACTATGTTGTAGTTCACTGACTTAGTTTTCAGAGACAATATTTATATTTCTGCTGTTATGAAAATACTAAGCTTTAGATATTTTGGCTTGTATAATTTTATATGCCCTGTGAGGAATGACTATTACTACTTTTGTATAATTATGCTGACTTTCTTATTATATCTATTTTGAGGTATTTCAGTAGAAGCTCTGAAGTGTTGTTAAAATTTCCAAGTCTATATTAAAATTATATATTCTATTGCCAATTTATAACTCTAATGATGTCGTAACGTCACGTGAAAATCGGAATTTTCACTTACGCCTTTTTGTAAAAGGCGGGACGTTACAGTTTGGTATCAGAGCGGTTTGCTCTGAGGACCTTAGACTTGACCTTAGTATAGGATGGAAACATAAAGATCTATAGGAAATATATATATATTTATATATATATATATACTAAGTATAAAGAAGAATACCAATTTAGGGTAAAATTTCTAACATGCTTTATTGGATATATGGATTTGTGCACTTTAAATTATGTTGTTTGTAATGATTGTTTACTTGAATAATTTTAAGTGTTATAATTGTCTGCATTATGATTTATGGATTCCTTGATAATAATTGTTTGCAAAGTGAATAGGTTGTTAGTAGGTTTTAAATGTTATGAAGTCTTTTAAAGGAGATTGTTTTTATTCTACAAATGTAGGATAACCATTCCTTTAAATACAGAATCATGCCTCCTAGCCGCCGTCCTCTCTGCGACTTTAACCATGTCCCTCGTCCTGAAGAAAATGGTGAGGAAGAACTGCCACCCCCACCTCCACCGCCACCGTACAATGATGGGATACACCCAGCCTTAATACAATTTATAGCTGACGCAACTAGACACCTTACTGAAGCAATATCACGAATTCCATGACCTAACGAACGAGCCGAACCTGTAGGTTGTTCGTTCCATGATTTTGCTAGTTATCATTTTTGAACTTTTGAAGGAACCGAAGGGCCAAATGCCGCGGAAGCATGGCTCATAGACATAGATGTGTTGTACACTACTCTCGGCTGTACAGACGAGCAGAAAGTTCAGTACCTCGCACTGCAGCTGACAGGTGAAGCTGGGAGATGGTGGAATGCCAGGAAAGTGCTACTCGGAAACGAAACAGTGATCACTTGGGAGATGTTCAAAGTGGAGTACAATCGGCGCTTTTTCCCTAGATCCCAAAGGCAACTCCAGGCAATAGAATTCCAGAATCTTGTTCAAGGTAACATGACCGTAGAACAATATTCCGCTAGATTTATGGAGCTAGCCAGGTTCGCGGCCAACCTCATTCCTGACGAAGAATCAAAGGCTGAACGATTCGAGAATGGTCTCAACCCTCGCATCAGGGAGAGGGTAATCTGTTTGGAAATAAAGGACTATGCTAGATTAGTGGAAGTTGCATCACTGGCTGAAAGGGGAATACAAGAATCGGCAGCGGTTTATGATTTGAAGAAACGTTCAAAGCAGCAGATGACACGCCCAGTTAAGAGGCTAGCCACTGGAAGCGGTTCTAGATCGAACATGGGTAAGAATTTCCCGCCAATAGCTAAAAACCAAAGAACTTTTTGCAGTAAATGCTCAAGGACACATGAAGGAGATTGTAGGCAGGGAACATCGTCTTGCTTTAAATTTGGTAAGCCCGGACATTTCTTGAAGGATTGCCCTATGAATGTTGCTGGAGGAATGAAGACTCAAGGAAGTGGAACTCAGGCCCGAATATATTCTCTCACGCCTGGAGGAGTAGAAGAGGAGGAAGATGAAGGTGAAGAAGAAAATGCGAATGTAGTAACAGGTACCATCCCTCTATTCGGTAAATTAGCAAGTACTCTTCTCGATTCTGGTGCAACACATTCCTTCATATCATCTACATACGTTAAATTATGTAGCATGAATACTCAACCCTTGAATCAAAACATAACTGTATAAACACCTGCTGGAGAGGTAATTACATGTAGGAAATTCATTGATAACTGTCCTATTGTTATAGGAAATAGAGTTCTACTGGCAAACTTAGCAATGTTTCAAATGTTAGGTTTTGATATCATTTTAGGAATGGATTGGTTGTCGAAATACTATGCTAACATTAATTGTAGAAAGAAAGAAGTTATTTTTCGCTCACCAAGAGAGGAAGAATTCAAATTTTGTGGATCTCGAGTTCAAGCTACTCCACCTTTTCTTTCCCCAATTCAAGTAAGACAGAGCATTAGAAGTGGTGCACCAGCATTTTTAGCTTATATTAAGGCTGAACCCGAAAAAGAACGTAAGCTAGAAGATATTCCTGTAGTGTGCGAATATCCAGATGTTTTTGCTGAGGTCACAACTGGATTGCCGCCTGATCGGGAGATTGAGTTCGCTATCGATCTGATGCCAAGAACTCAACCTATTCATAAAGCACCATATCGTATGGCACCATCAGAATTGAAGGAGCTAAAGAAGCAGCTTGAAGACTTGCTAGACCGGGGTTTCATTCGCCCTAGTGTCTCACCATGGGGAGCGCCAGTTTTGTTTGTAAGAAAGAAAGATGGATCTTTGCGGTTATGCATTGACTACCGCGAACTAAACTGAGTGACGATTAAAAACAAGTACCAGTTGCCGAGAATCGACAATCTCTTTGATCAACTAAAAGGAGCTACGGTCTTTTCTAAGATCGACCTTCGATCGGGTTATCATCAGCTCAAGGTGAAAGAAGCTGACATACCAAAAACGGCAATAAGTACGCGTTATGGTCATTATGAATTCCTGGTTATGCCATTTGGAGGGACCAATGCACCTTTTGTATTCAGGGATCTAATGAATTGGGTATTTCATAAATACCTCGATCAATTCGTAGTTGTGTTTATAGACGACATCTTGGTTTATTCTACCACCCACAAGGATCACAAAGAGCACTTGAAGACGGTGCTGGGTATTCTAAGAGAGAATAAGCTTTTCGCCAAGCTTAAGAAGTGCGACTTCTGGCTGGAGAAAGTCTCATTCTTAGGTCACGTAATCTCAAAATACGGAATAGCAGTCGACCCAAGCAAGACCGAAGCAATGATGAATTGGGAGCGACCAACAATGTACGAGAGATTCGAAGTTTCTTAGGACTTGCTGGATACTACCGAAGATTCGTTGAAGGCTTTTCCAATCTCTCATGCCCTTTAATCGCTTTAGCAAAGAAGAATGCTCATTTTACCTGGAGTGACGAATGTGAAGAATATTTTCAAAAGCTAAAGTGGAGGCTAATGTCGGCACCTGTCCTTACACTTTCCAGAGAGTCAGAAAAATTCGTTATCTATAGCGATGCATCTCTGCAAGGACTAGGTTGTATACTTATGCAGCAAGGCAAGGTAATTGCCTACGCGTCTAGACAACTGAAGGACCATGAGAAGAACTACCCCACGCATGATTTAGAACTTGCAGCAATCGTCTACACTTTGAAAATATGGAGGCATTATTTGTTCCAAGAAACGGTCGAAATCTACACCGATCATAAGAGCCTTAAGTACATCTTTACACAGAAAGAATTGAACATGAGACAACGAAGGTGGTTGGAGCTTATCAAAGATTACGATTGCCACATTATGTACCATTCGGGAAAGGCGAATGTCGTAGCAAACACGTTAAGCAGGAAGTCATGCAATAAAGTTCTAAATTCTTTCACCACCCCAAATCAACTTTCTCAGCATATGGGGATGATCCAGTTAAACGTTGTAGAAGCAGCTTTGGCAACTCTAGTTATTCAACCATTAACTTCTGATAGGATCAAAATGACCCAAGGAAGTGATCTCGAATTACAGAAACTGATGGAGAAGGCTAACCACGGCAACGCTTCTGGATTTTATTTCACAGATGACGGACTGCTGAGGATGAGAGACGCCAGGATTGTCATACCTAATGATGAGGAGCTGAAAAGAGATATTCTAGACGAAGCTCACAAAACCCGATATACGATTCATCCGGGGAGCACCAAGATGTACCAAGATTTGAAAAAGAAATTCTGGTGGCATGGCATGAAGCGAGACGTTGCTAAATACGTGGCTCAATGTCATGTTTGTCAGCAGGTGAAGATTGAATATCAAAGACCAGCAGGACCTCTACAACCTTTAAATATTCCTGAGTGGAAGTGGGATTAGATTGCCATGGACTTTGTGGTAGGCTTGCCAAAAGCACCCAGTGGCCAAGATTCCATTTGGGTCGTGATTGACAGACTTACCAAAAGTGCTCATTTCATTCCATTCCACATCACCGACTCTGTGCCCAAGCTAGCTGAGATGTACATTAGAGATATCGTCAGATTACATGGAGTGCCTGTTTCTATTGTATCTGACAGAGATTCTCGTTTTACTTCAAGATTCTGGAAATGTTTACAAGACGCGTTAGGAACAAAGCTGAACATTAGCACTGCCTATCACCCTCAAACTGACGGTCAATAGGAGAGAACTATCTAGATTTTGGAGGACATGCTGAGGTTATGCGTACTCGACTTTAAAGGCAAATGGATTAAATATCTACCTTTAGTTGAATTTGCTTATAACAATAGTTTTCAAGCAACTATTGGTATGACTCCATATGAGGCACTATATGTACACAAATGTAGATCTCCATTATATTGGGATTAAGTTGGTGAAAAATACCTCATTGGGCCAGAGATGATACAAGATATGAAGGATAAAATCTCTATTATTTGAAGAAGGATGTTAACAACTCAAAGTCGACAAAAGAGCTACGCAGACAAACACCGCCGCCAATTGGAATTTAATATGGGTGACCTTGTGTATTTAAAGGTATCACCAATGAAGGGAGTGGTGCGGTTTGGCCAGAAAAGGAAACTGAGCCCAAGATTTGTAGGCCCTTTTGAAGTTAAAGAAGTTGTTGGCCCTGTGGCATACAAAGTTGAGCTACTGCCAGCCTTATCCAGAATTCACAACGCTTTCCATGTATCAACATTAAGGAAACATGTTCATGACCCGCGACATATTGTGGATTTTGAACCACTTCAAGTACAAGACGACCTCAGGTATGAGGAACTGGCAGTTCAAATTCTTGATCGCAAGGAACAACAATTAAGGACCAAAACTATACCTTTAGTTAAAGTCCTTTGGCGAAACCATAATGTTGAGGAAGCATCTTAGGAACTTGAACATGAGATAAGGAACAAATATCCACATTTGTTTTGAGGTTTGGAAAAAAATCTTTTGCGGTATTTGATTGAAATACTTGTTGTGTGTTTTTGTGATATGCATTTGTGTTATTTATTTGTTAGTTTTGGTTTTCAGACATGGACCCACAAGGGAATCATATGCCACCAGGCTTTCCACTAGTGCCTCCTGCACCAGTTGATATTCCTGAAAATCCACCAGCACCTGCTGATATTCCTGTAGAGCCTCATGTGCCAGACCTGGTTACGTTAGGGCCAGTTCTTATGGGCGTATTTCACCCTGTAGGAGAGTTCATGTTATTGCAACAGACTTTTATCAATAACCAGGCCCTTAATGATGTAATACTCAATAGGATGGTTCAGATACATCAAGATATGGGATGGGATATTCAGATGCAGAATTTTGCCCCTGCTCATGGAAATGTAGATCAACCAGGTGCTGAAGCTCCTATCAACCAAGTAGAAGAAATTCATGTGGCACCGCCCAAGGATATCTTCAGTGATGTTGAAGATGATTAGGTAACAAGAAAGAAATTATTATTATTTCTTGATTGTTGTTAGTTAGTATCATGATTATTAGGATTGCAAATTTCGAGGACGAAATTTCAATAAGAGGGGTGGAATGTAACACCCGGATAAATAACACGCTTTAATACATAAAAATGATTATACACATACATGAGTATATGTATAGGATATATTTAATTTACATCATGTATGTATTTAACTTGTGGAATAATTAAACGTTTGAAATAAGTATTCCATATATATATATATATATGGAGTTGTCGACGCAATAGTTATAGGAATTAAACTAGCACGTACACCTGTCTTTTATTTACCCAAAATCCTTCCATACTCGAACCCAATTGATGGGTAATCGGTAAACCATTTCCTAACAAACCAAACTTAACTAATTAAAAGATAAATTAGTTAGGAACCAAATATTTCCCCAAATGATAGCCCAACGAAGGTTACCGAGTAATTATTTAGAGATAAGGAAGAATTCTGATATTTAGGCAGATTCACTGAATATTACCAAGATTTTCACCTGGACAGCGCATCACCCACATGCTTTAATCCCCATCCATCGATTATGAAGCACCTAGGTTGAATCTAACCATCAATAGATCTATAAAAAGGGTGTTCATCTCACATTTGGAAAACCATAACTGAAACTCTCAAACTTTCTGCAACTCCTCTTCTTTCAAAGCTTCTGAAGACTTTCTTCTTTCTCTTTCGGTATATAGGAGAGACTCTCTTCTACTTGTTTCTTTATTAGAACCGAAAAACAAGAAGAAATACTTCTCTTCTCTTCTTTTTCGTAAAAACCAGAAAACAGAGGAAGAACTTCCTCTGTAACTTCTCTGTTTGAACCAAACTAGTAGAGTTGTAGGAGAAAAACAGATTTCCAGCTCTTGGTGACTCTCTGACATTCCTCAAAATTCTGATCAGAAGCTCTTGGGTCTCTTAAAACAAAGAACCAGTAAGTGAGTTCTCCCTGCTTCTCTCTTCTTTCTTTTTGTTCCGTTCCTCTTCTTTTAATGGAAAGCCGATATATATATATATATATATATATATATATATATATATGTACTCATCTGTTTTAAATAGAGTGTTTTACAAAAACAAAACGTGTGTACTGTGGGGGACAAAGACGCGTGTGTGTGTGGTGTCAAACTGTGTATGTTTGATAAAGGTGTAAATCAACGTGTATGTGTGTGTTTATTAAAAGAAAGAAGAAACAGAGAATCATGACCGGTTTGTGTGTGTGTGATTGTCTTAAGAAGATATTTATATATATATATATATATATATATATATATATATATATATATATATATATATATATAAAGGTATTTTGTTTTAGTTATATGTTTTATACATTAACATGCATGGGACCTACGTGAAGACCATATATATATATAAAGGTATTTTGTTTTAGTTATATGTTTTATACATTAACATGCATGGGGCCTACGTGAAGACCATATATATATAAAAAGGTATTTTGTTTTAGTTATATGTTTTATACATTAACATACATGGGACCTACATGAAGACCATATATATATATATATAAAGGTATTTTGTTTTAGAGGAAAATATATTTAGTGAAAAAGGGAAATAATTTGTAGCATCGTTACGATGCCCAAATATTATATTATAAGACATTTGGTATTATAATGTGGTTATTCTGTCTGATTAAAAATACAAGGTATCGATATTTTATGCCGTTATGCCATCTATGTTCACTTAAAAATGTGATTAGCATCAAATGAATTATTTTATCTATTTATATAAAATAAACGAATTTTAGGACACGCTAATATTTACGTAATTCTTATATCTAAATCTATAGCCGTTATGATGCCTAAATAGAAAATGATTTCTTAAAACTATGTGTAGTAATAATAATAAATATTCTCTTAGCATCTCTTGCTAATTTATTATTATTGCATGGATATAATTATGCAGTCAATATTTATGTGGACAACTTTTGAAGAAAAAACTGTAAGTATCTTTATACTTACTGAAGACGAAGCTGGTTGATTTTTCCTATAATATTATGTTTACTGCTTTATTTATTTGTTTGCGCATGTGGCTTTGCATATTTATTATTTTTAATAATCTGTTTAATAACAAGTTGTGGATCCAGATCCACAGTGGTACATGACGATTCACTGGTAGCCCAGGTACAGTGAATGTAGAAGTACCCAAAAAGAGAATAATAAATACAAAAACTGGTGTACCCAGGTCACCAGGGAAGACCCAGGTTTCCAGGAACCCAGGTTCCCAAAGAAAATAATTAAAAGTTAAAGGGGAGGAAGCCCAGGCTTCAAATAGAACATTAACTGTGCCTAGGCCAGCAAAAAAGTGGAAAAAGGAAAATACCTAAAACTCTACATTTAAAACTGTCATATCATTGCCTTATGATCGTGTTTATATTCAATCTATGTTTATGACTCGCGACCATAGATTATATATTGTGTATATATATAATTATAAAGCCATATTGCATAATGCTAGATTTATTAAATAAATCAACACTCATTATATTATGAGAAACGGCAGACTCACTTTAGTATCTTGTGTTGTTGTCTTCTCTCTGTATTGTGTAATAATACAGTTTATGAAGAAGAAGAAGAATATCAGAACTATCCAGACCCTTAGATGGATCCTGATACTAGTATTTGAGGCTAGACTACCTCTTTTTTGCGAACTACTATGTTGTAGTTCACTGACTTAGTTTTTAGAGACAATATTTATATTTCTGCTGTTATGAAAATGCTAAGCTTTAGATATTTTGGCTTGTATAATTTTATATGCCCTGTGAGGAATGACTATTACTACTTTTGTATAATTATGCTGACTTTCTTATTATATCTATTTTGAGGTATTTCAGTAGAAGCTCTGAAGTGTTGTTAAAATTTCCAAGTCTATATTATAATTAATATTCTGTCGTAACGGGCGAGGCGTTACACTGGCTGCAAGGCAAAGCTTCAGAGCTGCCACACGCAAGCTCTTCCCTCTCATATTCCTTTCATTTAGATAGCAATTATTCTACTTCTTTTGCCTTCCCTATTTCATAATGGTTCTTTAATGATTTAGAATCTCATTTTATGTTGTTGGAGATGATTCACATAGCATGAAAGGGCAAATTGGATGTTCGACATGCCTTAAGGGTATACTCCATTACTCCATATTACTAGCCTACCTGGAAAATGATTTACAATGTGACTAAGATATCTTTGGAGTAAACTTTTGAAACTACATTAAAGAGTGCAAAGTATGGTATTATATTTCTTTCGTCTCTCTCAGCCATGCGGCAAACAAATGGCCTCCACATACAGATTCGTCAAAACCAATCAGCTTAAAAGATCAAAATGTTTAGCTTGAATGTCATTCATGCTAAAAAGTAGCAATTCTACTGCATAATGAAGACTACTTCCAACCAACAAGCGGGGACAAGGGCATTAGCATCTGTAAAAGGGATTCTAATATCAAAATGGTTTCTTTTCATAAGAAACAAGGCCATGGACATTGCCTTCAATTTGTGTTGCCCCTATCCGGACCTGAACAAACCACCAAATAAAAGACCATAGTCAGACCATGAAATCAAACATCCGTATGTGGCCAAAAACATATAGGTTCTCAAGTCATCATCACACGCTGTAGAATATCTAAAACAAGCAGGCAAGTTGTCATGAATTGTATTTTTTTTTTTTTTTGGATGAATTAAATCCTTTATAAAGCTTAAACATAAGAGTACAGACTCTACAGTAAAAACTAGAACAAGCCCCCTGCGTAGGGACAAACCCCCTAGTTAGAAGCAAAACTAACAAAAGCTATACACAAATAGCAACAACCAACATAACACATCTAAACAACCAACTACAAGAAACAAAGCAGGAAACAAAACAACAGAAACACTGCTATGCACAAGAACAAACACAGGATAGCAACAACACACAAACAATAAACGGAAATCAACTGCAACAAGCATTAACTGCACCAACTCAACAACCCTATATTAGATTTTGCAAATTCCATTGATGAACCTCGCCTATATTGTTTCCAGCCAACTTCACAGAACCTTTAGCCAACATCCTAGCTCGAACTTGCCATTTAATCTGGGAAACAATAGCATCTTCCAAGCGTGGAGTGTTGTAAATAGTTGGCCCTAAACATAACTTGCAGAGGTTGGTTTTCAGACTTTTACCCTATACCTTCTCTATGAACCAGTGAATAACAGCATCCCAGTGAAATGGAGGATCAACAACAAAACAATCATTCATCAAAGCTCTCCAAATCCTGCGGCTAAGTTGCATTCAAAGAAGAGGTGCTCCTTGCTCTCCTGACATCTATAGTGTTAGTTTTTGATTGGTTATATTTTGTTGACAAAATCACTATCATATAATGTTGCTGTTTTCACAGGAATGCCGTTTTATTTCGGAGTCTTCATTTCAGAAAAAGTGGTTCAAGATGCTCAAAAGAAGATTTTGTGCAGATTCCAAGTCAGAGAAGTTGGATCCCAAGCTTCCGTCTGGATGGCCCAGTCATGCGTCCGGACACCCATCAGTGTCTAGAAGATTCGAATAGTTCAAGGTTGCATTAATCCGAACGTCATGGCAATACGCCCGGACTCTCATCAGAGTTTGACAATAAATCAGATTTCCTTCACAGACACAGATATGGGAAGACAGCTGCATCCATCCGGACAACAGGGCAACACTGTCCGGATGCTATCCTTGATAAGGCAAGACATGGAGAAGAATTGCAACCGTCCGAATGTCAGGGAAACACCGTTCGAACGCAGTCCTTATTATGGTATTTATGTGCAGCAGAAGTGCAACCATCCGGGCGCTAAGACAATAACGTCTGGATGCGGCCCTGACATGGTATTGCGTAAAGCGCGTTATGGAAAGCCCGTTGCACAGTTATCACTCGAACGACCTTAGCTTGCGTCCGGACACCGCCTAGAGAAAACCGAATCAATGTCGATTTAGGTCTTCTATAGCCTATAAAAAGAGGCATCTAGGCATGTATTATTACAGAATTCGATATTGAATTCCTTAGAGCTTAGAGAGTATATTTTAGGGAGAAATTGTGAAGATCCAATAACTCTCAAGCCGTTACTGTGGTGCTGTGGCCCTGTGGCTGTACTCATAATTGAAGTCTATCTTAGGAAGGAGCCATAAGGTAAAGGAATCCATAGAAGACCCTTTCAAGGAGGAGACTTGGTTGCGAGGCGTTCATGTTGGGTTATGTGTCAGAGTGCTAGATACGATCGCTGCATCGAGTATGTGAGTGTTACTATCATGTACTAGCTTTGTCTTCTGATAGTAGATTTCTTGGGTTTGGCTGCCACTGAGTGATTTTTCTCTTAATTGAGTTCTCACTTCTTCAACAAAATATTTGTGTTTTATAAATTCCGCATTTACAATATTTTGTTACACATTGTGCACATACCCACGGTAAATTAGAAATCTCTTAATTTTTCACATGGCAAAACAAGCAAAGACTAGAGCAAGTAGAGCCCCACGAGCATAGCTTATCCTTGGTGGTTAAAGCATCCCTAACTGCCAACCAAAGGATAAAAGAACGCCTTGGAATGGCTAAGGGAAAGGTCCCATTGCTGAACTTCCTGACAGGAATATCAGCATTACCTATTGGAATTTCCGGCAGACGACTTTGTATTTCCACCAAACTATCCGATCGGGCACTCTTCCATAACCACTCTCCATTTCTAATAATGGAGGAAAGCTTAGGACCAATACTATGTCCAGCATCATAGATTGTCCTGAAACCATATTTTTCAGTAAGGTAACTAGCAAGGTGCCAAGTATCATACCACAGGAATATACTAGAACCATCCCCAGCCTTCAAACTGAGAAAAGGTCAAGCAATGGGACAGAGCTTCAAGATTTTCTTCCACCCCCAGGAGCATGTTTGAGGAATAGGGACTTGCCCAAAACTCTTCCCCTTCAACCACACATCTTGCACCCATGCCACCTAAAAGGAACCTGCCCTAGCAAATAGATTCCAAATATGAATCAACAAAGAGGCCTTATTCCAAACCTCCAGCTTCTTGATGCCCAAACCCTCTTTCTCCTTAGGAGCACACACCTTATCCCAAGCCACTTTTGCTTGAGCTTTCACATCTTTCCCACACCAAAGGAATCGGTTGAATTTTTGTTCCAACAAAAGAATAACTTTCTTAGGTAGAATGAAAATTCTAGACCAATAAACCTAGAGGCTGCAAAGGACAGAATTAATTATCTGAAGCCTTCCTGCAAAAGTAAGGTTCTTAACCAACCACGAGTCAATACGAGCTAAGATCCTAGCAACAAGACTTTCACAATCAGCTGCTGCCAATCTTTTGGTAATAAGGGGTACCCCTAGGTACCAAACCGGGAAAACACCTTCCTTCATCTACAAAAGGTTCAAGATATCATCCTTGACCTTCTCAATACGTAATTCCAGCACAGAAACAAGTGCTTTTAGCCAGATTGACCTCCAAACCTGAAAGGCCTTCAAACTCACCCAAAACATCTCTAATAACCTTCATAGAATTGAGATTCCCAACTGAAAAGATCAACAAGTCATCTACAAAGCAAAGGTGAGTAAGCCTGATTCCATAGCACCTCGGGGTGGAAATCAAAAAGAGGATTATCCCTAGAGCTTTCCTCCAGTAAAAGAGAAAGAATCTCCATGGCAATGACAAAGAGGTAAGGAGACATGGGTTCTCCTTGCCTAAGTCCTTTCTTACCCCTAAAGTATCCAACAAGTGTTCCATTGAGAGTAATGGTGTAGCTAGGACTAGAGATGCATTCTCTAGTCCAAGCCTAAAATTTAGGAGCAGCCCCGAAACCTTACAAACAATGGAGAATAAAATCTCAACTGATGGAGTCGTAGGCTTTCATTAAGTCTACCTTCAATGTACGTCTCGGATTGCCCTTCTTCTTGTGGTAGCCACATACCAACTCTTGTGGAAGAAGGATGTTTTCTGAGATACTTCTCCTCAAAATAAAAGCTCCTTAATTAAAGCTGATAATGTCATCTAAACCCGGAAGGAGCCGATTGGCTAAAATCTTGGTTATGCACTTGTAGATGATGTTACAACAAGAAATGGGTCTGTAATCCCCCATAGTAGCTGGATTCTTCTTCTTAGGAACCAAGGTAAGAATAGTAGCATTCACCCTTTTAAGTAACCTGTCTGTCTGAAAAATTTCCAGCACTGCATTAGAAACATCTTCACCAACTATAGACCAAGCTTTTTGGTAGAATCCTGCAAAAAACCCATCCGGGCCAAGGGCCTTTTGCTTTTTCAGGGCAAAAATAGCCTTCCTGATCTCCTCAAAAGTAACTTCAGCATCCATACCAGCCACACAACTAGGAGAAAACTTCTTCCTAATTAGCTGGGAAACCCGGGCTGCTTTAGAAGAGTCAAACTCATGAGTCGAGGTGCCAAGTAGCTTTTGATAGAAGCCAATAGCAAGCTCCTTAATCTGGATCGGAGTTGATCCTCCATCCTATTACCCTCTTCATCCAACTAAATCTTAATGAGGTTAGAAGAGTTCCTAGCCTTAACAGATTTGTGGAAGAAGGAAATGTTGCCATCACGTACCCAAGTTCATCCACATGTTCCTAGACTTCTGCTTCAAGAAGTTCTCTTCCGTAGCCAGGATAGAGATATAAGCATGTAGAACTCTCTTTCCCTCCTTTGACAAGTCACATTGCCATGAGAAGCAATGAAGTTAGCTTGGGCTTCCTCTAAATCTTGCCTTGCTTGCTTAACACGCTGCCCCAAACCTCCAAAGTATTCCAAGTTCTTTACTTTCATAATGTTTTTAATATAAGTCAATTTGGCATAAAGAGTAAACATAGAATAGCCATTAATAGTCATTGTCCACCCCTCCTCAACCCAATCCAAAAGTAGCCATGAATTGTATTTTATCCCTGGAACCAATGGATTTTATCATTAGAACTTTTCAACATGAAAATTTCCACTACGCAGTTTGTGGGCGTCACACATTGAGCATGCTGTGATTATTATACTATCCAACACCACAATTCCAAAAATTAAATTACCTTCCCAAGAAATACACATTAAGCATTAGCACCGCTTATTTTATGGCACCTCCACGGTCTCATGTCCAACTAGAGAGTACAAAGTCAAATTAATTGAGATCAACATGAAGGAACAGATATTCATCCAAAATTAACATGGAGGAACAGACACTAAATAAATTGACGTGGGTGAACTGCGTCTGCTGAGGGGGAGCCCCCTTTGTCGTTGGAAGAAGTTGTCACGATACTTAATTGACAATGCTGACACTAATTAAATTGCTTTCAAATGACCTAATTTAAGGGCATCGTGGACCAGATGTGGCACAGATAAACTTCTCAACAAAAAGAATAATATTACTAGGTCAACTGTCATGTTAAATTTCTCTAACAGCCACTGGATAGTATGTAGATTTATATCCTATAAAGTTATTTTCCAACACTTGCCAGTAAGTATCAAATGAGTACCATTCGCAGACCTGCCAAACCCCTTCGTTTAGGTCAAAGATTCCACTCGGACAAGAAAACTTGGGTGATATATTGGTCTAAGAATACCCCTAAGAATTCAGAAGAGAAGAAAACCAGACAATTGGAGCCTTGGCTGTAGTAATCCATCATTCTTGAAATCACGGACTTCAAAAGAATTTTTTGTGCATTACCTATCAAGTTTCTGCAACTTCCTGTAACCTTAAGCACTTTGATTTGGCTTAGTAAGACCCTTGCCAAGAATTCTTAATTTCATTTTCCCCCTTGATTCTTTTTAATATATAAAGTTGCCCAAGTTTTCTTGAACAAGAAAAGACATGAAAAGGAAAAAGGAATATGGAAGTTTTGTCCACAAATTAATCTTGCAAATCACTGTGAAATGAGAGATATACCTTTAAATTTTAACACCAGAGTAAGTATAATTACTCATCTTGTTAGGGAAAATATTAGTTTATCAAAGCCCATCAAAATCATTTGGGCCCAACCGGTTTACCCGACCCGACCACCCGACTCGGGTAGTCGACCCAAATACCTTGTAACACCCGAGGCCGCGAACATCTCGGGATTACTCGAGATTTAAGGAACACGACACACGATACATAACTAGATCGTGTGCCCGAAGTTTCTCCAACAACATGTCACCCATAAAGGATCGTGCGCTCGAGATAGGCGGTCGTGGAACCCGAAATGTTCGTGCGCCCGAGGCCAAGTCTTCCTCAACTACCGATCCCCTCACAAACGGGGAACAATCCTAACTGCTTTTCAATCTCTATAAATACCAGAATCTCTTCAGATATTAAGGTACATTCTATGCTTCTAAAAATTACTCTGCTCATATTCAATCTATCATCTAACTTAGGCATCGGAGGGGGATCGTCGGCACCCCCGACACAGTGTTTATTATTTTGCATATCATAAAGAACAAGGCGAATCTTCAAGTGAATCATCATCTGACACGTCACCATGCTGGAAACTGTATCAACACATCTCAAAAACCCATTTCCACTTATTGGACAAGGAAAAGAGTTATTAAAGGAACAAGGAATTATCCAATAACACAAATTAAGATAAAAGTTTCTTGATGGTTTTGCTTTATAACAAACCCTCTTTTATGACTATATATGAGATTCAAGTTGCATTATGTAACAAACAATTGCTCATATTTTGGGTGAAACTCACCCGCAAGTGACAAGCTAGGATGAATTGCTTTTAAGAGAAGAATAAGTTCTAGCCAGAACAATTAATGCTAATGACTACCTCAAAATACTTCTTGATGTACAAAAGCTATAGAAGAATATCAAATCATGCTCACGGCCATAGAAAAAAATTACAAATGCAAAATGCTAAGCCATACCTCTAGCCTTAATACCCCTCTTCTTAAGAGGTCGTGAGCAGTCTGCAGAGAAGAAGCACCAAGATCTTGAAACCCTTGCTTGCATGCTTGTAATGTGTAAGGTATAAACTTCAGATATTAGTTGTACTTCTCGCTCTTCATTGACCCGGCCGGTAGTCGTTTCCTTTTGTACTTCCACCACCAGATATTAGTTGTCCTCATGTCCACTTGGTGCCGATGATACAAAATGTCCTGCTTAATGTAGTCTACTCATTAGAACCTAATGTTTGGTTCCGAATATAAAACATTTTCGTCCCGGCTTGCTAATAACTATTCGGTAAACAACTTTGTTCGACGGTAAGATTGTTCCTGAACAAGCCCGTTTGTTAACAATCCTGATGTCATGTCGAGCCCACTCGATAATAAGAGCATCGATCTCGGGAACAAGATGGAATTCTTGTCCTACAATAGTTACCCCCACTAACACAAAACTCGCCATCGAGTTTTCTTGGGAATATGGCTATTCCTCTAGAAGTTGATTCTTGAAAAGATATTCGCCATGTTCCTCTGTCGGCATAGTGATTTGAACCAATTGTATCTGTTGTTCAAGAGGTGTGGACAATCTCCAATTGGCTTGGTAGATGGCTCGCAAGGTTGTGGTTGCACATTTTGTAATTTTCCATATCTCACGACGATGCCCACATCAATCCTGAAAGGAAGGTATTGCGCCTTCTGCCATCCATTCTTCTCCCTCACTTCAAAAAAAAAAAAAAAAGAGAAACCTTATATATTTTTTACATTCCTTCATTCTACACCCTGAGTGGTTGTTGTATCACCAAACAGTTGCCTTAACACTAACACACACAGTCGCGGGATCTTTAAGGAACTCATTAGTTATTTTTCAGAAATATAACACCTTGGTTGGGGCAAAATTCATTGGCCTCCCCAAAGTCCAGTATCATCCGTTTATGCATGTCAACTATATTTCTAAAATTTTAGAAATTGCTTTACAGCCATAAGTCTTGGCTAGGATAGTATAATACATACATAGCGTAGTATATTTTTTGCATTAATTCCAAATGTCTTGTTAGTATAAATATTTCAGAGTTTCATATAAGATAATTTTTGCTATCTAGAAAGAATTTCTTAAAGTCTAAAATTTATAACTTAATAGCATGCATGCCTTATAATTAAAAAAAATAAAAAAATAAAAAATAAAATTTTATCTCAATGAGTCCATTCTCAATTGACTAGCAAGCCTAACCCATAGTTGTATTAGTATGCTTTCTTAATTGTAGATATGAGGGTAGTAATTTGTTTAAATCTGTACTCAAGTGACTAACTAGCTATCAAGAATTTCTCTTAGTTACATTAAGAGAAGTAAGTAGATCCTCTGACCCTTCCAAGGTAATTTTATGTCCTGTTATTTGATCCATTGTTTTTAGCATTATAGTTAAGTACATGTATATAATTGTTCGAATTTACCTTGTTTTCATAAAGGATTTCCAAAGAGCTTTTGAAAATGAAAGTTGTCTATAGAAAATTATATCATTGAGAATATATTTATTTATTTTGAAATCTTTTATCTTGAAATAATTTCTAGATATATTCAATTTTTAGTCTTTGAAAGTTCCCAAATTGGAAAAGCTTTATTTTTTTGAAGGTAATAATTATAAGAAGTATGAGATGAACACCCTCTTACACGCTGCCCTAAAGATATCAAGAGAAGAAAAAGAGATGAAAAAGTTTATAAGATGAGGGCATGTGCGGAGGATATATTTTTTGGCTCAAGAGAATTAAAAGAAAATACAGTTCGATATCGACGCTGGGATAAAGGCGTAACCACTGAAGCAGGCCAAGCCAGAAGGTGGTATTCCATCAACAATCACACTAAGTGTACTTTGATTGATTAGCTAACGGGCAGGTGTACGGCCATAGTCGTTGCCATGGGCACAAGGACCACGCAACCCTAATACGCGGGGATAACAGCGTACGTAGGCCCTATTATGAAAATGTTAGTTATAAATAAATATATTTATGTGTTACGAAAAAGATGAATTGTTTTATTGTAGCTTTGTTAGAAATTGATTCATTTCAAAATTAATTTGTGCCTTCATTTAAATAGGGATATGCGTTAAATATGCTTTGAAGAGGTTTTCAAAGAAGAAGAAGAAGAAGAAAAAAAAAGTTTTTAAAGAAGAAGGTTATCTCTAAATAGGTTTTATCTCTAATTCATTTAAATAGGGATGCAAATACTCTAACACTATCCAAAAATCATTACCGGCCGGAAGCCCGAACCCTTCGCATTCGATTCTTTCCCTCGGGTAAAAAATAAAAATCCAGTCTCTCCCGCATCTCAATCAGATTTCTTCCTTTGAATGTCTGCGTTGTGAGCTCATACTGCTGTTATTCTTTCTGGGTTTGCTGAACGTTCTGTAAGTCTTGTTAGGTGCTTGTTAGAATGCCCAAGTGACCAAGGGAGGGAGAAGGCCTCAGAACATGGAGATGAAAAAGAGCTGTTATTGTTTCGGATGTTGTGGATAATAGGTGTTTGTTCAAAGAGAATAACTTCTATGTGGTCTTGGCATAAACCATGACCTTCAATAAGGAATGAACACATCAGCATATAACACCAAATTAATCAAATAAACCAAACACACAATTACTCCTCAAGGTATAACAAAACTCCTCTAGCTCTTTCCCATTCAGACGTTACCCACTGCGCATGCCCACGCTAGTGACGCCACCATCGAGCACCACCGACCCACTGCCTCTCCTCTGCTAAAATCTCTGGTGCTTAAGATCGAACTCGCCGATTGCTATAGCAGAGAAGTTGGTGTCAAGAACCTTTGGGAAAGCTAGTGAGTTATAAGTTCTTCATCTGTCGGGTGAAATCGAAAACTTGGGGGCAATTCTATTTGCTCAGCTTCTTTTCTAAGCCTAGAAGCGTTTTTCATTCCTCCAAATCCCCTATAAAACCGTCTGTTTTCAGTAAAAAAAAAAAACCTGAAATTTTTCTCTAAATTCTCAATGGATTTTCGGAAACACAGAAAATCAACCTACAAAACCAAGTTTTTCCCAAACACAGACCTGATATAGTATCTGTAATTGCTAAATGAATTCCTACTAAAAATCCCTAATTTTCAGTATTCACGAGAAAATCCAACTCTAGCACAGATAGCACAACCGCCGAGTAGAAAAAGGCATCCAAACACCCACCCCAAATCGGCATCCACTGCCCTCCAACACACAAAAAGGAACCCAATCAGAAAATCAGTCACAACCTATTTCACCACAACCCAAAATTCAAACACAAACACCATAACAATCAGTGAAGCCAAACACAACCCTAACCGCCGTTCCTTCAGTTGCCATCCATGGAACCCACCCCTGTTAAGGTACCACCCCAACCCCACGAAACTCTACCACCGACGCAAGAAACGTTCACGTTCTTCGCCGGAGATTTCAGCGGAGGAGAGGCAGTGGGGTCGATGCCGCTCGGCGGCGGCGTGGGCAGTAGGGTGAGCGGTGGGTGGGTAAGGTCCGAATGAAAAAGAGGAGTTTTGTGATACCTTGAGCATGTAGGCGGATATTAGCCGCATGCATCCACGATCTACAATTACCGTTACCCGCACATGCGGATACGGCTGCGGTTAGTAAAAATTACTTTTCATATATGCGGATACGAATAGTAATTTTAGAGTATACGAATGCGGTTATTTTATCCTTTATATATAATATATTTTTTATATTCAATAAATTTACCGAAACTACGTCGTTTTGGCGTTTAATACCAAAATGATGTGGTTTTGAATTAGTTATAGATTACGTTTACATTAACTTGATGTTTGTATTACTCTTTCGTGTAACACTTGCGTAAAAAGACAAAAGTAATGTAAAATCAATATATTTTTAAAAGATTAGGGCTTAAAAAGAATAATAATAAAAACAAGCAAAAAAACTAAAAAAAAAAAACTAAAAATGGGCCTAAATTATGTTCAAAATCATTTAAAATAAGCCTTAATAGAGATTAAAATAAGGCAAAAAAAGACAAAAAAAGGCCCAAAATACTCATTACTTAATACGTAGATAACATATAATAACTGTAATAATCGTGCCGATACAGTTAGTAAAAACTTGATATGGATGTGAATGCAGATATCAAAAAGTGATATCGCATTTTGCGAATGCGGCTGCAAATATTACAAATAACCACATCCGCATGTATACTCATAATTTTTTGTATAACTTTACTTCTTTATAAGGGGTAGTTTTGACCAACAGCTCTTCTAAACCTATAACTCCTAAGTAATTGTAATGTTTGAGACATTATTTAATAATTAAAGTATAAAAACTTGAGTAAGTAATCGATTAAAGTTAATTACATGAATTTAAAATGTAAAAGAATATTTTTAAAGTTCAAAGAAATAGAGAATAGTAATAATAGAAAAGAAAAATAAAATAGAAATGAAAATTAGAAAAAAAAAAAAATGAAATAAGAAGAAGATATAGGGGCATGAATTTGAAATCAAAAGAAAGAAAAGTCAAATGGAAAAAAGGGGCATTAATGGAAAACAAAAAAAAAAATAAGATGAGGTGCACAATCACTTGAAAGAAAAATGAAGGGTCGTACGCCTTCAGTTAAAGAGGCAGCATCCTATCTTTTAATAAAATAAATAAATAAAACAAGTGAGAGGCGCATATGCACCCCTTGCCTCTTTTCATGTAGACCCGAGAGAAAAACAAAAAAAAATAGGGGAAGGGTTTTCGTTAAAGTTTTTGATACAAATCCCATGATCTACGAAAATCCAACCGTTCAAACTCAAATCCGACTTCGGAAACGTGATTTACGCATAAGGATCTATGTTTTCACCGATCGTTTGAGGTAAAACACTAAACTCATGATTTTCGTGATTTTGGGTTAAAATATTAAAATATGAGTTTAATCTAATGTTTCCTTTAGGTAATGGGTTACTTGGAACTTACTTGAAGCTACCCAAACCTTGGGTTTTGGTTTGGTAAAATTTTGGTAAGTTCTCCTCAAACCCTAACTTTTGGGTATTTAATTTTTATTGAGTTTTTATGTGATTAACCCTTAGTAAATGCTATTGGGTTAATAATATTGTTTTTGGGATAGTATATTATAGTTTAAGATTAGAAACCCTAATTTGATGGGTTAAATTAATTTGGGCTTTTTAAGTGTTTTAAAACCTAGATTGTTAGTTTGTGGATTAATTGTGGTTATTGTGATGATTAATCCCAAATTAGCTACGGGTTTTGTAAAAAGATTAGTGAACGTAATTTTACGGATAATGTTATTCTAAAATGTGTTAATGATTTAAGTTAATAAGTTAGTAATTATTGTAAAAATATTAGTGACTATAATTTTAGGGTTAATGTTAGTATATAAGTGTTAGTGGAAATAATTTATAGATTTGTGAATATAATTTGAGGTTAGTATTTAATGTTATAGGTAGTTATTTAAGTGGTGATTTTAATATCTGACCCTTAGTAAATACTTTGAGTTAGTATTAATTGAGTTTGGTTAGTGTCTAAGATTTATGGGTAGATGTTTGAAACCCTTGAAATATTATGGGTTTCCCATGAGTTAGCTCCTGAGCAATTTAAGAGGTATATGTGAGTCCAATATTAGAAGTTGTGTATAATGTGCAATGTATTGTCTTTACAATGATGCATTGCATGGTGGTGTCTAGAAGACCTGGTGCTTAATATCCGCGCAGCCAAGGTGAATATTCTACTTACTGAGAAACTTATTTTCATATAATATAGAATTGCTAAATATATATTGTTTTACCAAATTCGAACCAACTGTATATTGATTATAACTGTTTTGGTTGTTTTGAGTACTTTTGAATATCTTGAAATTATGATAGATGTTTGAAAATATGAATATGATATGTGGAGTTTGAATGAATTGTGTGATTGTACGTGGTGGTTGGGAATTTTGTAGACTATGGTTGCATTGTAAATGAATGGAATTTTTAGTGTGAGTTATAAAATTGAAACATGATGCATTGCGTGCTAAACGGCACAAAATTTGGGATACAGTCCTTATTCTCTGGAGTTACGGACTCGACGTTAATATGGGATACGGTCCCTGTTCTCTTTGAGTTACGGATTCTATGTTAACTTGGGATACAGTCCCTGTTCCTTGGGATATGTTTCCTATTCTTTGGGATACGGTCCCTGTTCCTTGGGATACAGTCCCTATTTCTTTGGGATACGGTCCCTGCTTTTTGGGATACGATCATCGTTCGCTTGGCATATGTATATATATTGTGATTTGATGGAATGTGTTGCATGTCTTATATATTGTAGTTTTGGTAAATGTATTATTTGCATGATTTAAATGCATTGAGTTTGAAAGTGTGTAGATGATTGCATTGCATAGAGTTAGATGTTATTGTCTATGTAATACCGCGCGAGTTGTCCTGCAAAGGCAATAAGTGTACGAGATTAGGCATGGTGTTATGGGATGCTAATGTCTATGTAATACCACGTGAGTTGTCCTGCAAAGGCAGTAAGTGTACATGAGTAGGCTTATTGTTGCCTAATTTAGGGAATGTAGATGTCTTAGTATAGCTAAGCTAGATGTCATGTTTTCTTGCTTAGACGTACTTGTATGCTTGAGATTACTCGTGTACATGTATGATTGAGCCACTAATCAAAAGGAATATATTGTAGATGAGTCGATATGTAAAAGCTTCCAAGGTGAGATGACTGGAATTTCTATATATGTTCACAGCTACATAGTATGCTTTACATATTTTCTATTAGTTAGTGTTTGCTATATCAGCTATTGTGGGTTTTTCAAACAAAAGTTTATAAAATTGGTAGATGTTATAGTGCTCGCAAGACTATAAAAGAAAAGTTAGTTCTTTGCGAAAACTCAGTGAATAGTATACCTCTAAGATCTTAGTGTAATTATTTATGATAAGACGGTGGACTCATAATTTCACTTGTGCGGATGCGGCAACCCACGTAACCGTGCAGACATTGATGCTTTGGTTGCAGGTTCTGCAGATATAGATATTGACTCGTCCACCTAACGTATGAGATGCTATGATTGGAACACATTGCGACAGTCATAAGTCACGGACTCATGGGTAGTCCGCATTTTGGGTATTTTATTTATGGCTCGTGACCTAAGTGGCATATGTATTTATTGAGCCTGTATTTTAGAATGTAATTAGTGTAATATGTTTTATAAGCCTTAAATAGATAGACGATATATAACTCTTGTTGTTGATAACAATTATGTATTAGATGTATTTTTGCTTATGATATGTGTTCCGCTGCATATTGATTATTGTATCCCGCTGTTAGATGTAACTTTGATATCAGGTACATGTTATGGAACGTGTACGTTATGTTGGCTAAGCAACAAGTAATCGTGCCACTGTGAAGATCCATTTGTATGTTTCAAAAAAAAAAAAAAAAAGGGGTCGTCACAATAATTATTTGTTATTTTTTCTTTTTTAATCAAATTTTATGTTTGCATAAGGAGTAATGGTATTTGTCACCCTCATGTCCCTCTTGTCTTCCAAAATTGATGTGCCTCTTAAAATCACCATTAAATTTATAATAGATCACTATCGGACGAGTAATGCTACATGTCACTCCTATGTCCCCCTTGTGTCCCCCCAAAACTTATGTAGCTCTTAAAATCACTATTGAATTTTTGATAGATCACTATTAAATTTTGATACAATGGAGATTTTAACAGTCACATCAATTTTGGAGGGATACAAGGGACATGAGGATAACATGTAGCATTACTCCTATTAGATTTTGATCAAAATGTGATTTTAAAAGTCACATCAATTTTAAGAAATACAAGGGAGACATGAGGTGCATGACAAGTAGCATTCATTACTCTTGCATAAGTACTATCAACCTTTGTTTGAGGGTAATTTTGTTTTCAAGTCATATGAGTAATAAAATTGTACCATTTTTTGTTTAAATGTATTATATATAGGGTTAAATACATTTTTGCCCTCTGTGGTTTAATTTCTTTATTTTTTTTGCCCCATGTGGTTCATTTCGTATCGCAAATGGTACCTAGTTTTGGCTAAAGATGGACATGGTACTTTCGTCCAAAAACTAATGGTAGTCCACGTCAACACCTCTAAGATGTTGACGCATGTCCTATGCATTAAAAAAATTTAAAAAACTGAAAAATAATAAAACTTCAAAATAAATTAAAAGCATTAAAAAGTGAAAAATAAAATAAAATAAATAGAAGGGAGTGGCTCAACTACCCCCCATTTTGTTTTTGGAGTGACTGAAACCACCCCTAAAAGCTTTGGGAGTGGCTCGGCCACACCCATGCATTTGGCCTAGGGGTGTGTTCGACCACCCCTAAGGGCCACACCCCCTAACCCCCCCCCCCCCCCCCCCCTTTTTTTTTGCTTAGCCTTGTGGGGGTGGACGAACCACCCCCGTGCCCTGTGATGTCCCTTTTTTTTTTTTTTTTGGTAATTACCTTTTCCCCCATCAACTTCTAGTCATTGTCAATATGCCCCCATGAACTGACACTTCGACCAAAAGAGAGTATTCAACTACCATTTTTACAAAATTTGCCCCCTTCCATCAGTCAGACCCATTAACTTGAACTGTCAAAGGGCCACATGTGCCTCACGTGCCGTCTAAGCTGATTTCCTTCCCATTTTGCCATCAGCCTTGGTTGTTAAAAGACAAATATACCCTTATCAAAAACCAGCTGAATTTCAAAAATTCCACTTATTGGTTTACGCATATTCCCTTAGTTTTACATGTGGAATACCTGAAATGCCCCGTCCCCCCATGTATGAATGTCCGAACTAACCTAATTGGAACATTGCTACGCCACACACTTCATTGTCAGCACTCAAAACCCTAGAAATTTTACTCATACCTGACGCGATCTTCGAACATCAAACCGACCCAAACCGAATAGATCTGCTACAAGTAATCTAAAAATCACTCAAGATTTTTAGCATTATAATTATTTTTATTTATTATTTTGTTTTCATTAAGTTATAGCAACAAAGTTGTTGATTTCTTTTTTTACTTTTATTTGTTAGTGGTACCCATAGTTCTGCTACTCGAGATTTGGTCGTTTACTTGTTTATTTGGTTTGGTTTGGTTTGTTTTTGTTGCTTTTTTTTTTTCCCCTGAAGTGGTCACATTTGTTCCAATTTGTTTGTTGGTGTTAGTTTTTGTGTTGGCTGCATTCTGTTGGACAAAATCACTTCTATGTAATGTTGCTGCTTTCACAAGGATGCTGTTTTTTTTAGAGTCTACACTTCAGTTATGACCTTCAAGAAGACTCAGTTCAGAATTCAAACCAGTCAGTTCAGTTCCCTTGAATCCGTCCGGACAACGTGGTATTCCGTCCGGACGCTCATCAGTCAGCAACATCCGTCTGGACGACGAGAACTTTTCGTCCGGACGTCCATCAGTGTCCAGAAGCTTCGAACAGTTCAAGATTGCATCTGTCCGGACGTAATGGCAAATCGCCTGGACGCTCTTCAAAGTTCGAGAAGATCCCAGTGTTCTAGTGAATCCGTCCAGAAGACATAGTTATACCGTCCGGACACCATTCAGTGTTTGACAAGCATTAGGGTTTCTCCCTCAAGACACAATTATGGGATGACTGCTGCAACCGTCCGGACGATGTGTGATCCCGTCCGGACGATGTCCTCCATAAGGCAAGTCGTGCGTACAAAGTTCAACCGTCTGGACATCAGGCTTCGTGGTCCGGACAATCAAGCATCATATATGGAAATTGCGTGCACCAGTTCAACCGTCCAGACATCAGCCTTCAGGGTCTGGACGCTCAAAACCTTATTATGGTAATTACGTGCAGCCATAGTGCAACTGTCTAAATGCTAGGGCAACACCGTTCGGATGCGGCCTTGTTATGGAAGCTTTCAGCGCTATTTTGGAAAGACGGTTGTAGTTGACCGACCAGACGCTCAGTCAAGCCGTCCGGACACCCTCAAGTATTTTAATCATAACGTTTTTGTCAAATATCGAATTGGGATGAAATTGGCGTCATTAGAAAGCTAACGAAAAATGCTGTAAATTATGGTCCGGATGGTAAATAGAGAAGTCCAAACAGAAACATCACTTGTCCGGACGCCCTTGCCAAAATTCAAGAATTTTTTAGAATTGCTTTTCAGACATGGAAACAGTTGCCCGTCCAGACACCCAAGGCTGCCGTCCAGACGCGCGTGCTAGAGACTCCGATTCTGACCTGATTTAGGTCTTCTAAAGCCTATAAATAAGAGGCTCAAGGCATGCATTCGACACAGAATTCGGTGGTGAATTCCTTATAGCTTAAAGAGGGTGTTTAGGGAGATATTGAAGATCTGCTAGCTCTCTAGCTTTTGCCAGTGTGTGATTTGATCAACTGTGAAGTCTATCTTAGGGGTTGGCCCTAAGGTAAAGGATTCCATTGAAGACCCCTTCAGGTAGGAGACCTGGTTGGAAGGCGTTCGTATTGGGTTACACGTTAGAGTTCAAGGTATGACCACTGCATCAGGGGTATGTGAGTGCTACTACTTTGTAACTAGCTTTGTCTTCTGAATAGTGGATATCCTGGGTTTGGCTGCATCGGAGTAGTTTTTCTCTTAATTGAGTTTCCACTTCGTCAACAAAATATTTGTCTCCTTTAATTCCGCATTTAATATTTTGTTGCACACTGTTCACACATACACGCTTGTTAGAAGTCAATTTAATTTTTCAATTGGTATCAAAGCGGGTACACTCTATTAAGGATTTATTTCCTGAGTGTGATCCTCATCTCTTTTGACTTCTATTTTTTTATTACACCTTTTTATCATGGATTTCTCTCAGTTGTCTGAAGAAAATTGTGTTATTTAGCTCTCTAAAGTTTTTGCTAAATTAGATAAAATTGTTTCTCCAAAAGAGCTAAAAAAAGGTGAAGCAAGAAAAAGTGTCTTTGATTGTTCAGTTATCTGAATCACTTGCTTTGATTGACTTTTTGAAATCTGAGAATACCATGTTATTTGACATTATTGGTACACTTAAAAATAAATTAAAGGAATCTGAAAATCTCTTGAAAAAATTCTCAAGTAATAATTTAAAAAGCATGTTGTGTATGCATTAAGATATTTCGAACAAGCCTGGTTTGACTGCTAATTTAAGTACTTCTACTTCACATGCTTTTGATTCTGAATTAGATTCTGCTGATATTAAGCTTGTGATAGTAGATTCAGTTTGTTCTGAAAATTCTTGCTTAAATAAACATGTGATGCCAAAGTCCAAGGAATCAAGAACACGAGGTAAGTTTGTTCCTACTTGTCATAATTGTGGAAAAACTGGCCATATTATGCCAATTTGTTATTTGTTGAAATCCCACAAGCCTTGGATTAAGTAGGATACTCTGAGGAAAAGTGAAATTGACGGATTCTTCCTCATCTAAATATGTCCCTCCTCATAGGAAACATACAAAATGTAAAGGCAATGTTATTTGTAAGAATAATAATCATAGTGGTCGTACCTTGAACTCTAACGTGTAACCCAACACGAACGCCTTCCAAACAGATCTCCTATCTGAAGGGGTCTTCAATGAAATCCTTTACTTTAAGGTCAATCCCTAAGATAGACTTCATAGCGGATCAAATCATACACTGGCGAAAGCTAGAGAGCTAGCTGATCTTCAATATCTCCCTAAACACCCACTCTAAGCTATAAGAAATTCGCCACCGAATTCTATGTTGAATGTATGCCTAGAACCCCCTATTTATAGGCTTTAGAAGCCCTAATTAGAGTCAAAAATGGATTTTCTGGCACGTGCGTCCGGACGGTAGCCTTGGGCGTCTGGACGGGCAACTTTTTCCTTATCCCAAAAGCAATTCTCAAATTTTCGCAGGGCCGTCCGGACGCTGGATGTTTTAGTCTGGATGGAGGCCGTCTGGACGTTAATACTTGCCATCCGAACCATCAATTTACATCATTTTTTGTTAGCATTCAAACGACGCCGATTTCGAACCAATCCGATATTTGAGTAAAAAGTTATGATAACAATACCGGAGGGTGTCCGGACGGCTTGACCGAGCGTCCGGACGGTCAACTGCAACTGCCTTTTCTGAAATAGCACTAAAAGCTTCCATAACAAGGCCGCGCCCGGACGGTTGCACTTCGGCTGCACGTAATTACCATAATAAGGCTTTGGGTGTCCAGACCCTGAAGGCTGATGTCCGGATGGTTGAACTGGTGCACGCAATTTCAATATATGATGCTTGATCGTCCGGACCATGAAGACTGATGTCCGAACGGTTGCAGCCGTCTTCCCATAACTGTGTCTTGAGGCAGAAACCCTAATGCTTGTCAAACACTGAATGGCGTCCGCAAGGTATTGCCACGTCGTCTGGACGGACGCACTTGAACACTGGATTCTTCTCGAACGCTGAATAGCGTCCGGAAGATTTGCCATTACGCCCGGGCGGATGCAATCTTGAACTGTTCGAAGCTTCTGGACATAGATGGGCGTCCGGGCGGAAAGTTCTTGTCTTCCGGATGGATGTTGCTGACTGATGAGCGTCCGAACAGAATACCACGTCGTTCGGACGGATTCTAGGGAACTAAACTGACTGATTTGAATACTGCACAGAGTCTTCTTGAAGCTCATAACTGAAGTGTAGACTTTGAATAAAACAGCATCCCTATGAAAGTAGCAACATTACATAGAAGTGATTTTGTCCAACAGAATGCAGCCAACACAAAAACTAACAGTACAAATAAAACAATTAGGTGCTACATCTTAGGGGGAGTGTATCAGATGAGGGTGGTTAGACCCTAGTAAATAATAAGGTTTAACTTTTTACTAATCTTTCATTTATTTTCTCTCTTGTTTAGAAAATCTGGTTGCTTTAAGTCATATCAGTAAAATTCATACCTTATTGAGAAAGCTTTCACACACACACTCATTGCATGAGTTGAGTAATATATTTAAAATTTCTATTTGCAGGGAAATTTGTGCTTATTGAATACTTAACTCTCATTTATATCTTTGCATATTTTTGCAACGCTATTTGATTGCTTTATCAGTTGATTATACATGTGTGTTCTGAAGCTGACGTTAGGGAAAAATATTTTTCTCCAGTTTCAGATTTTCAATGTGAAGCATCCGAACGGACCTATTCTTACGTTCAGACGAGCGCAGTCTTTCCATACGCTGTCCTAGCAGTAGTTGTTCGGACGCTTAAGACTTGCGTCTCTTTCTCTGCCATTCACACATCTCTGTATTTTAATCATGTCATGATGTGTGTTTTTCTCGCGGATTTCTCCTAAGACTTTAGCATTCTTTGCACATCTCTTCTCATCCCATGATCTTCATTGTGTCTTCCGTTATTCTTTTAAGTTTTTACGCTTTTAGAATATTAAAATATTTGTTCGGATATTTTCTTGAGATAGTGTGCATGAAAATCCTATTTTGTCTGTGTGTTGGGTTGATATTGATATATCTGGGTCATTTGGATTGCGATCTTTGCTTTTGTAATACTTGGGCATCCAATTGACAGCTGTCATAATACCACTTTCTTTTTGGGACTAAAAGGATCTAATATTTCTTTGTAGTGTTATTTTGAAAATATTTTTGTTTAAATATTTTCAGGAATATGTTGTCCAGAAGCACCCAGCACAATATCTGACAGATGGATCATTTGGAAAACTGACAGTTGTTGAAGTCGGATGTTCAAATTCCAAAGGTCTCAGGATTAAGATGACCTTTTCCCCCTAGCTCATGCAGAGCCTTCCGTAGCATTCCCTCAGATATGTATCAGTTAGAGGTTCAGTGTTAAATCTCCTCATTTATCTAGCAGACCAGTTGCTTAAAGGATATCAATTTGTGGATAATCAATTTCAAGCTTTGCAAAATCAAGAGATTGAAGGTTTTTCAGTCCATGGTTCCCGGCTTTCTAAGCTAGAAGCCGAAGTAGTACAAATCCAGATTTTTATAAGGATTTCTCTCCGTTACTTGATTTCAGTGGATCAGCAGGATTTGGTACTTGGAGCATTTCTGTTCCTCTCTTTTGGGCCACTTGCAGACTCTTCTCTATTTTCCTATTGTTTGGATTTTAGAACGTTTTTGTTTGTGGATATTATTACTCTATTTACCCTTATCCTTCTGAGACATTTAGGGGGAGTATTTTTTTTTCTCATTACTCAATTTTACTCTTTATCCCTTTGTGACAAAAAGGGGGAGTAATTTTTTATTTGGACCAGGATTGTATTTTTAACCGATCAAGTGATTTTTGTCCCAAAATGGTGAAAAGGGGAGTTTGTTAGTTTTTGTGTTGGCTGCATTCTGTTGGACAAAATCAAATCTATGTAATGTTGCTGCTTTCATAGGGATGCTGTTTTTTTCAGAGTCTACACTTCAGTTATGAGCTTCAAGAAGACTCTATTCAGAATTCAAACCAGTCAGTTCAGCTCCCTTGAATCCGTTTGGACGACGTGGTATTCCTTCCAGATGCTCATTAGTCATTAACATCAGTCTGGACGACGAGAACTTTCCGTCCGGACGCCCATCAGTGTCTAGAAGCTTCGAATAGTTCAAGATTGCATCTGTCCGGACGTAATGGAAAATCGTCTAGACGCTCTTCGAAGTTCGAGAAGATCCCAGTGTTCCAGTGAATCTATCCGGACGACGTGGTTATATCGTCTGGATGCAATTCAGTGTTTGACAAGCATTAGGGTTTCTGCCTCAAGACACAATTATGGGATGACGATTGCAACCGTCCGGATGATGTGTGATCCCGTCTGGATGATGTCCCCCATAAGGAAGTCGTGTATCCAAAGTTCAACCGTCCGGACGTCAGTCTTCATGGTCCAGACGATCAAGCATCATATATGGAAATTGCGTGCACCAGTTTAACCGTCCGGACATCAGCCTTCAGGGTTCCGAAGCTCAAAGCCTTATTATGGTAATTATGTGCAGCCAAAGTGCAACCGTCCGAACGCTAGGGCAACACCGTCCGGATGCGGCCTTGTTATGGTAGCTTTCAGCACAATTTTGGAAAGGCGGTTGCAGATGACCGTCCGGACGCTCAGTCAAGCCATCCGGACACCCTCGAGTATTTTGATCATAACTTTTTGTTCAAATATCGGATTGGGATGAAATTAGCGTCATTGGAAAGCTAACAAAAACTTCTGTAAATTAATGGTCTGCATGGCAAATAGAGTCGTCCGGAAGGCCCCCGTCCAGAAGGAAACATCAAGCGTCTAGACGGCCCTGCCAAAATTTCAGAATTTTTCAGAATTGCTTTTCAGACACGAAAACTGTTGCCCGTCCAGACGCCCAAGGCTGCCGTCCAAACGCACGTGCCAGAGACTCCGATTCTGACCTGATTTAGGACTTTTAAAGCCTATAAATAAGAGGTTCGAGGCATGCACTCGACACAGAATTCGGTGGTGAATTCCTTATAGCTTATAGAGGGTGTTTAGGGAGATATTGAAGATCTGCTAGCTCTCTAGCTTTTTTCAGTGTGTGATTTGATCAGCTGTAAAGTCTATCTTAGGGGTTGGCACTAAGGTAAAAGATTTCATTGAAGACCCCTTCAGGTAGGAAACCTGGTTGGAAGACATTCGTATTGGGTTACAAGTTAGAGTTCAAGGTACGACCACTGCATCAGAGGTGTTAGTATTTTGGCCTCATTCTGTTTGGACAAAATCACTTATGTGTAAAGATGCTGTAAATACGGATTCCACTTTTCAGAGCATTTTCAGAAGATTCTGCACTGCGAAATAGATAAAAGATTTCAGATTCCCTGTCATCCGTTCGGGCGACGTGTCATCCCGTCCGGACGCCAGACAGACCAGTATCATCCGTCCGGACGATGTGTCTTTCCATTCGGACCCTCCACTATATCGAGAAGCTTCTGTTCCAGCGTGCATCCGTCCGAACGTCTCAGTAGCCCGTCCGGACGCCCATCAGTGATCGATCAGCTTCAGATTCTTTCCAAGTTCAAAATAAGGGAAGACTGATACATCCTTTGGACGATTTGGTTTCCCGTCCGGACGCACTCATAAATAAGGCAAGAATCGTAATTCAAATACCACCGTCCGGACGTCAGTTAGCATTAGTCCGGACGAGCGCTCATCAAATATGGAAAATGCCGATTCGACTTCAACCGTCCGAACGTTTGCCTCTCATGGTCCGGACGCGCGTATAGCAGATATGGAAATTGCATGTTGAAGAATTGTCGTCCGGACGTTCATCCCCCATGGTCCGGACGCGCGAAGCCTTACATGGAAATTACTTGCAGCGGACGTGCGACCGTCCGGACGTCAGTGTCTCACCGTCCGAACACGGCTCTTAAACAGGAAAGATTTTCAGCCAAATTTCAAAAAATCCTGTTGCACTGTTGTCAGTCCGGACGGCCCAGGTTCACCGTCTGGACGGCGTCCGTACATATTACAGCAGTCGCCCATTCTGCACATTAGCCTATAAATAGAGGTCCCTGGGCATTGAGAACTGTAAGAATTCGGTATTGAATTCCACAAGTGCTTAGAGAAGTATTTTTGAAGCTGTTTAAATTTCCTCTAAAGCTATTGTAAGTGTGCTATTGCTGTGCTGCATCTGAAGTCTATCTTAGATGTCGGCTCAAAGGTAAAGGATTCCATTGAAGACCCCTTCAGGTAGGAGACCTGGTTGGGAGGCGTTCATGTTGAGTTACACATTAGAGAGCAAGGTACGACCACTGCATTGGGTATATGTGAGTGCTACTATCTTGTATCTAGTCTTGTCTTCTGAATAGTGGAATTCCTGGGTTTGGCTGCCCCGGAGTGGTTTTTCTCTTGATTGAGTTTCCACTTTGTCAACAAAAATCTGTGTGTTGATTACTTTCCGCATTGTTATTTTTGTTGCACACTTTGCACACACTTGTCTTTTATTTAGAAGTCAATTTCATTTTTCAATTGGTATTAGAGCTTGATACACTCTGAGAAGATTAATTTCTTGAGTGTTATTTTGTTTGACTTCTATTATGTCTAAATTGAGTATGGATAAAATTGCTTCTATTGCACATGATATGTATGTTCATAAGACCATGTTCATTAAACCTATCATGTCTCATACTCAATCTGTTTGTAAGGGTAAAAGGGATAATCAATCTATACCTACTTGTCATCACTGTGGTATTGTTAGTCATATTCGTCCAAACTATTTCCAAATTAGGGCTCAGAAACCTTGGAAGAAAACCCTTATCCCTAGAAAAGATGAACCAGGTTTTGAAGAACAAGTTAAAATGTTAAGTGATCAAGTTAAACTCATTAGTGAGAAGTTAGTATACCTCACCCCTAATGAGCAAAGATTTGTCCTGGTTAATAATCAAAAAGCTTCCAAACAAGTCTGGGTCAAAAAGGAAGATAATCTGTGTTTAGTTTCTCATACTGCACTGAAAATTCTTGATACTTGTTTGTGGTATTTGGATAGTGGCTATTCTAAACACATGACAGGTGATAAGACTTTACTAAAAGAAGTTAAGATGGGCAAAGGTGGCCGAATCACCTATGGAGATGGGAGTCAATCCAGAGTCATTGGTAAAGGAATCATCGACATCCTAGGCCTCGGAACATCTCAAGAAGCTTTGTATGTAGAAGGGCTCAAGGCAAATCTCCTCAGCATCAGTCAGTTTTGTGATAATGATTTGGTTGTGCAATTCTCCAAGAAGGAATGTAATATATTCGACAGCAGCGGCAGATGGCTCATGGGAGGAGAAAGAACTGCTGACAATTGCTATGGTCTTCCTGGTTTGACTGCAGATTCTCAGATTTTCTGCAAAAAGGCAACCATAGATGACAGTGAGCTGTGGCACCAGAGGTTAGGGCATCTAAATTTCTCCGATATGTTGAAGATTGCCGGCAAAGATGTTGTTAAAGGCCTACCCAAAATGGAGACAACTGGAAAAGGAATCTGTGGTTCTTGCCAACTAAGGAAACAGACTCGAGCAGCCCATAAAAAGACCTCAGGTATTCAAACTTCCAAAAACTTGGAATTACTACACATGGATCTTATGGGTCCCATTAAAACTGCTAGTCTAGGTGGGAAATGGTATATTCTGGTTATTGTTGATGACTTCTCTCGATATACTTGGGCTATTCCTATTCAGGAAAAATCTTATGCTTTTGATATAGCTCAACATTTATTCAAAAAGGTTCAGGTTGAGCAAAATTGCTAGCTTATGAGAATCAGCAGTGATCATGGAAGAGAATTCGAAAATTCCAAGTTCGAAGAATTCTGTCTCTCATATGGAATCAAGCAGGAATTCTCTTCTCCTATCACTCCTCAGCAGAATGGAGTTGTTGAAAGGAAGAACAGGGTAATTCAGGAGATGGCTCGTGTGATGATCCACTCAAAGAACCTTGCTCAACACTTCTGGGGAGAAGCTGTAAACACTGCCTGTCATATCATCAATAGGGTCTACCTTAGGCCTGAAACAAACAAGACTCCCTATGAAATTTGGCGAGGTCAAAAACCTACGGTAAAGTACTTTAAAACTTTTGGAAGTAAATGTTATATACTCCGTGAAAGGGAAAATCTGGGAAAAATTTGATACCAAGAGTGATGAAGGTATATTCTTGGGATATTCTACAAACAGTCGTGCTTACAAGGTCTTCAACAAAAGAATAGAGACTGTGATGGAATCGATAAATGTAGTTGTTGTTGATGATGAAGAAGTTCAGAAACCAATCAGCAGGGAGGAAAAACAGCTCGATTCAGTTGATTCATCAGCAGCTCCAACTGATATTATCAAGCCCCCTCCAAACGTGTCTCCGAATGAATCTCCGTCTTCTCTCAAGGCTTCAGATACCACTCCCACTACTTCCGAAGATGAGGATACTTCTGCTAATCCTACTAAGCTAACATAGGTGAAGCACAATCATCCTCCTCAGCAGCTTCTGGGGACCATAGATGAAGGGCGTAGGCTGAGAAGTAGAGTCATTCAGCCCACCAGTCAAGTAGCCAATCAAGTCTCTTACAGTTGCTACCTTGCTCAGACAAAACCCAAGAAAGTTGATGAAGCCCTATAGGATGAAGGCTGGGTTTCTGCAATGCATGATGAGCTCCATCAATTTACCAGAAATGATGTCTGGACCATGGTTCCCCGTCCTACATAACAAAATATTATTGGTACCAAGTGAATCTTCAAGAATAAAACAAATGAGCATGGTACTGTGGTTCGAAATAAAGCCCATCTTGTTGCACAAGGATATACTCAAATAGAGGGAGTAGACTTTGATAAAACTTTTGCCCAGTTGCCAGGTTAGAGTCTATCAGAATTCTTCTCTCTATTGCTTGTCATCTTGACTTCAAGTTATATCAGATGGATGTAAAAAGTGCTTTTCTAAATGGCGTTCTACAAGAAGAAGTTTATGTAGAACAGCCAAAGGGTTTTCAGGATCCTCATCATCCCCATCATGTGTACAAGCTGAAAAAGGCACTATATGGGCTTAAGCAAGCTCCTCGGGCATGGTATGAACGTCTCACCACATATCTCCTGGCCAAAGGATTTACAAGGGGACAAGCTGATCGAACCTTGTTCATCAAAAATCAAGGTACTCACAAACTTATTGCTCAAATTTATGTTGATGACATCATTTTTGGAGCTACCTTAGACTCTCTTGCCCATGAGTTCTCTGAAGAAATGAAGCAGGAATTTGAGATAAGCATGATTGGTGAGCTGAATTACTTTCTTGGTCTTCAAGTCAAGCAAACTACTGAAGGCATCTTCATCTCACAATCCAAGTATGCTAAAGATTTGGTCAAATGGTTTGGCTTGGATGGAAAGAGTCGTGCTCGAACTCCCATGAGCACCAGTGTCAAGATTAGTAGTGATCTTGCAGGCAAATCAGTTTATCCATCCCTTTACAGGAGTATGATAGGGAGCCTCCTATATCTTACAGCCAGCCGATCAGACATTGCTTTCAGTGTGGGTGTTTGTGCTTGTTTCCAGCAAATCCTAAGGAATCTCACCTCACTGCAGTCAAGCGTATCATCAGGTATGTAAATGATACCCTCTCTTATGGCATATGGTATTCCAGAGAAACAAATCTTATTGTTGCAGGATACTCTGATGCATATTGGGCTGGAAATGCTGATGATAGAAAAAGTACCTCAGGAGGGTGCTTCTATGTGGGGAACAATCTTGTAGCTTGGATGAGCAAGAAACAAGCGTCTGTCTCTCTATCCACTGCTGAGGTTGAGTATATTGCTGCGGGTAGCTATTGTACCCAATTACTGTGGATGAAGACACTACTAGGTGACTACGGATTCTCTCAAGATACTATGATTATCAACTGTGATAATACTAGTGCTATCAATATCTCAAAGAATCCGTTCAACACTCTCGAACCAAGCACATCGACATCAGACATCACTTCTTACGTGATCTTGTAGAATCTAAGGTGGTTTCTCTCTCATTCATCCCTACTGACAATCAATTGGCTGAAATTCTTACCAAACCTCTAGATGGAAGTAGGTTTGAGTCTCTTCGAAAAGCCATTGGTGTTTGTGCCATGTCCTAGACATGATGTTCCATGCTAGGATGAATTTTTTTTGTCCTCTAATAGCATGATGTTGTAAAAAAATTAAAAAAAAAAAGAAAAAAAAAAGGAGTCTTCGTAGCAGGGTATGTCTCTCACAAGGTATGTCAGCTATCTCATATATTCTTTCTGGTTTCCTAGTTTGTTGAGCATTGATGTATTATGCTTACATATGGATGAAAACATCAGTTTGACATGTACAAAAGTTTTTCCTGCTCATTGTTCTGTTTGATAGTTGCTTGTCTCATGTGATGACCTCGTGCACTATCCTAGACTCCCCAAAGGTGCGTATTTTTCCTTCTCTGACTTTTGGCTCCTAGAAATTTTGGATAAGAGAAGAAGTTTTTGCTTAGATGGCTAAATTGACCACATGCTAGTTGAACCTAGCACCTATAAACTCTGGCATTCCCTTTAGTTTGCAGCACCTTAAGAAACAAGCAGTTAATTATATGATTTCTGTGCTTTAAAGTGTATATTCACTACTTATGTGCTACATTTGCTTTATGCCTTGCCCTCTACGTGCAAGTAAAACATTTACGTTGTCCTTCATGGTACAAGTAAATCATTTAGGTGTTGCATCTCAGGGGGAGTGTATCAGATGAGGGTCGCTAGTCCCTAGTAAGTTATAAGGTTTGACTTTTGGTTAATCTGTCATTGATTTTCTCTCTTATCTAGAAAATCTAGTTGCTTCTTGACATATTTGTAAAATGCAAACCTTGTGGAAAAGAGTCTTCACACACACACGCATTGCATGAGTTGAGCAGGCTATCTTCATTATTTTGGCAGGGTAACCTTTGTTTATGTTATACTTGTCTATGACCTCATTTTTCTCATAATTCTGACTTGCTCCATGACTAGTTTTTCAAACAGAGATACATGTGTGTGCTACTATACTTGTGGAGACCCTAACTTTGCTGCTCTCTCTCTCCTTTCAACAATTTTTCAGTCATTATTTTTGATAAACTGTTAAACTAATATTACTCTGTTTACATGCGTCCTTCTGAGACCGTTAGGGGGAGTAATTTTTATTAAAGTTAGCCTTTTATTACTCTGGTTTACCCTTTGTCCCTTTGTGACAAAAAGGGGGAGTAATTTTTATTTTTGGACCGGGAATGTATTTCCAAACCAGTCAAGTGATTTTTGTCCCAAAATGGCCAAAGGGGGAGTTTGTTAGTATTTTGGTCTCATTCTGTTTGGACAAAATCACTTATGTGTAAAGATGTTGTAAACAGGGATTCCACTTTTCAGAGCATTTTCAGAAGACTCTGCACTGCGAAAAAGATAGAAGATTTCAGATTCCCTGTCAGCCGTCCGGACAACGTGTCATCCCGTCCGGATGTCAATCTGCCCACTGTTCCATCCGTCCGGACGACGTGCCATCCCGTCCGGACGCCAGACAAACTAGCATCATCCGTCTGGATGACGTGTCTTTCCGTCCGAACCCTCCACTGTATCGAGAAGCTTCTGTTCCAGCTTGCATCCGTCCGAACGTCTCAGCAGCCCGTCTGAACGCCCATCAGTGATCGATCAACTTCAAATTCTTTCTCGTCCGAACGCGCTCATAAATAAGGCAAGAATCGCAATTCAAATACCACCATCCAGACGTTAGTCAGCATTAGTCCGGATGCGCGCTCATCAGATATGGAAAATGCCGATTCGACTTCAACCATTCGGACGTCTGCCTCTCATGGTCCGGACGCGAGCATAGCAGATATGGAAATTGCGTGTTGAAGAATTGTCGTCTGGACGTTCATCCTCCATGGTCCAGACACGTGAAGCCTTATATGGAAATTACTTACAGCAGACGTGCGACCGTCCGGATGTCAGTGTCTCACCGTCCGGACGCGGCTCTTAAACAGGAAAGATTTTCAGCGAAATTTTCAGAAAATCCTGTCCACTGTTGTCCGTCCGGATGGCCCAGGTTCACCGTCCTGACGACGTCCGTACATATTACAACAGTCGCCCATTCTGTACCTCAGCCTATAAATAGAGGCCCCTGGGCATTGAGAACTATAAGAATTCGGTATTGAATTCCACAAGTGCTTAGAGAAGTATTTTTGAAGCTGTTTAAATTTCCACTGAAGCTATTGCAAGTATACTGTTGTTGTGTTACATCTGAAGTCTATCTTAGAGGTCGGCTCTAAGGTAAAGGGCTCCATTGAAGACCCCTTCAGGTAGGAGAACTAGTTGAGAGGCGTTCGTGTTGGGTTACATGTTAGAGAGCAAGGTACGACCACTGCATTGGGTATATGTGAGTGCTACTATCTTGTATCTAGTCTTGTCTTCTGAATGGTGGAATTCCTTGGTTTGGCTGCCCCGGAGTGGTTTTTCTCTTGATTGAGTTTCCACTTCGTCAACAAAAATCTGTGTGTTGATTACTTTCCGCATTGTTATTTTTGTTGCACACGTTGCACACACTTGTATTTTATTTAGAAGTCAATTTCATTTTTCAAGGAGTATGTGAGTGCTACTACTTTGTAACTAGCTTTGTCTTCTGAATAGTGGATATACTGGGTTTGGCTGCCCCGGAGTGGTTTTTCTTTTAATTGAGTTTCCACTTCGTCAACAAAATATTTGTCTCCTTTAATTCCGCATTTAATATTTTGTTGCACACTGTTCGCACACACACACTTGTTAGAAGTCAATTTAGGTCCCCTTTGTTCCCATTTGTTTGTTGGTTGTTTTTTTTTTTTTTTTTCCTGTTTCCATGAAGTGGTCCTGAATTGCTCCTAGAATCTATCAAACAGGTTATTCAAATGCAGATCCATACTGCTCCTATTATCAGATCTAACTAAAATTTTGAAACCCCTAATTCCTCATACGCCTGTAAAACAAACAATAATAAATCATCACCCCTTGCAATTACAAATGACAAAATATCACACTCTTAGTTTTACAATGAATATGGTCTCAAAGGGTTCAATAACTGCATAAATTGTGTTCAGTTACCCTGTGTTTCATCGTTTTATACGCATGAAACATATATCAATGTATATAAGACAATTAAACCTAAATCAAATTTTCTGTTGGGGACAGAAACCGTCCCAAATCCTAATTAACCACGCAATGAAATATATCCAACTAAATACAAGGGTCCTCGAACAACTAAACCAATCAAATTAAATGTGTTCTTCCAATGCTCAAAAAAAAAAAAAAAAAAAAATTACTTACAATTTGTAAGCTTATAGGAAAAGTAGTTACAATTTGAGAATCTTATTATAATGTAAATTAGAGTTAGTTATTGTTTATTTAAAACTCAATTCAAGCCAATACGTAGGGAACTTTTTGTTTGGAATATTGATTTTTTTTTTTTAACACCTTTTGATGCTTTTTTGTTTGCCACTTGTATTTTTGTCTTTCCACTTTGCTTGATTTATTTTTGCCTGTTACTTCTATTGTATATACTTCACATTAGTTACTTATTTTTTTGGATTAACAGTATAGTATAGTTAAGTGTCACTTACCAAAAAAAAGAAAAGAAAACTATAGTATAGTATGGTTACGTGTCCATCCTTTATGTCTTTCCACTTTGCTTCTTTTTTTTTTGTCTGCCAATTCTATAGTATATAGTTCGCATTAGTTATTTGCGTGTCAAGATCAATTTATTATCACTTACCAAATAAAAATGCTTGTTCTTTGTTATGCAGTGTTACATATAAAATGGCAAGCAACAACGACATTTTTAAGGTTCATCTTGGGGGCCGGTTTGATAGGCGATACAAGTGCATATATGTTGGGGGGATATAGGGTTGTACGAAGAGTCCTATGACCTGGATTGTCTCTCTTTAAACTTCCATCGTACACAATAACATAGCATTACATAGAATGTTTTTGACTTAACCCAAAAACAAACAAAAAAAAATGCGATTAAGAAACAGATCGGGCGAAAAAATCTACCCAAATTAAAACCCAAAAACAGCTCGGGTAAAAACAAGAAACTGCTCAACAACAACAAAAGAAAAACTCCAAAAACAAGAATCCGGGTCTAAGATCTAAACTTTCAAACCCTAAAAAAAATTACCAATCATCTACGAAATATAATAGAAGAACTCATCAAGTCTGAAACCCAATCTTTAAAGTTAAAGATCTATGAAAAAAATGCTTACCTCAAAGTTAATACAATCGTAGAACAAATGGCTGAAGTTGTCCTCGGTGAAGGAAGTCTTCAAAGGTACAGGTAGTCCACATCGGCACAAGGGCTTTCCATACGTAGCTTCGCTCTTCAGTAAACACGACATTTTTGCTCTTTAAGTTGACTCCTCAAGAACTCCTGCTGTTTCGAGTTAAAGCGGAAGATACGAAAATGACATAAAGAAACTTCGAGTGTTCCTCTTTTGAATTGTTTATTATTATTATTATTATTATTATTATTATTATTATTTGTTCAGATTCCTTAAACAACCGAGGCTAAGGGCAAAATGGAAAGGAAATCGGCTTAGACGGCACGTAAGGCGTACATGGCCATTTGACCGTTCGAGTTAAAAAGTTTGACTGACGAAAGGGGGCAAACTATGTAAAAATGGTTGTTAGATACTCTCTTTTGGTCGAGGTATTAATTCATGGGGACATATTGACAATGGCCTGTAGTTGATGGGAGGAAAAAGTAATTATCCTTTTTTTTTTTTTTTATATATATACAAACATAAACAAGTTTTCACATTGGCACGACGATGTGTCGCAAAGCTAACATATGGTACATGCCTCATATCATGTACCTAATAATCAGAGTATAACATATATCTATCTATACAGCAAAAAACATAAACTTGAATAGCAAAAATCCCAACTTATACATCTGTCATAAATATATACAACAAATAGCCATTTAACATCTATTTGTTTAAGTCTCATCAACACAATAGTTACATAGGGGTGTAAATCCGGTCCCGGTTCCCGGTTATTGGCCAAAACCGGGAACCGGAACCGGGGTCCCTGGTTATTGTATTTTAGTAACCAGAACCGGAACCGGTACCTCAGTTAACCGGGGTCCCCGGTTAACCGGTTTTCACCCGGTTAACCGGTTTTTACCCGATTACCCGGTTTTCCAGACCAAACAAGAACTATAACACTTACAAGCTTGATAGGAACACTTGGATCTGCAATAGAAAGAGTCAGATCTTCATTCCACTCCGGATTGATGTTCTTCTTCACTACACGAGTCTTCAGCTTCTGCATCAGAAAACATTTTTCATGATTAAAGCATCAAAGATTCAAAATGTACGTTAGCTATAAATAAATTGCTTCTTGAGGAAACATATATAGAGGATTCAACAGATTCGATATATATGTTCTCGGTGTATTATTGAAATAGCAAAATTGTAGTATTTAAATATGAGAAAATTATGCTAGTCATAACTCATAAGAATCAGTTTGCTGATCATAGTAACCAAAGCCAGTGGCCAGTGGGTGAGAGGTGAAAGACAAAATCCTCCCTTTACTAGTCTGCCAACGATGAATCAGATTAAATGGAAAAACAAAGAGAATAGAAATGTAAAAGATTGAGGAAAAAATTAAGAATCTGAAAAACCCAAGAACAGAGTCAACAAGAACTGCAAGGTGGTTTGCTTTTTACATTAAAAAAATTAAAAAAATTTGATCTAACTGTTAAAATGCTTTGAACTTCAACGCCAAATACGATACAAATTACGAACAAAATCAAATAAACCCTTTGTAATCGGGAAAGAGTGAAGTCCTCTGTTCTAGGGACTGTAACACAAATTAAACAAGCATCTCCCAAAAAGTCAACCACCCAATAAGCAACATATGGAAAATTCCAAGAAAGGAGCATGAAAACCCAGAAACCAGAACCAAGAAATGCTCAGAGAGAAGCAAAAAGGAGGAGCAAAAATAGCTTAAACATGTTTACCTGCCTGCCCATTTTGACAATAACATAAGGGTCACTGCTCCTGACATCCCTGACTGCAAGGTTCACCCCTTTCTGGATATGAATGGTGTGTATTTGTTTTTTTTAAGAAAAAATAAGGCTGGAGGCTGGCGTGGGTGCAGGGACGAAACAAAAGAAACAAAAGAAAAATGTAGGGTTTTTACGGTGCAGGGAGTCAGGGACAAAACAAAAGGGTTTTTTTTTTTTTTTTTAATTTAATTAAGTATAAGACCCGGTCCCGGGTATAACCGGGTCTTGTGAAATCAAGAACCCGGGACCGGGACCGGGCACCCTGGGTACCCGGTTTTAAAAAACCAGGTACCTACCCGGTTACCGGTTTTCCGGTTTTCCGGGCCCGGTTAGTGCCCGGATCCGGTTATAACCGGCCCGGATTTACACCCCTATAGTTACATAACACTAATGGCTTGACAATAAAAGTGTCACAGGAACACGAGCCATAATTCCAAAACAGTGGACACCCGTGATCTAACAATTACAACCGTCGCAGCAAGCTTCAGTCATAATATCCCAAGTACACTCCTACAACACTATCAACTATGGCCGGAGTACTAGCAGGCAAATGAACATCATCTATATGGTTGTGAGGGCTTCCCACATCTGTATAGGTGAAAGGATGAGTTCACCAACTCAGTACATAATACCAAAACCTTAGTGATATTAAACTAACTGAGTTTTTACAAAGAACCAACTTTTCCTTTATAGTCTTGCAAGCACTATAACAACTACCAATTTTACCAATTTTATAAACTTTTGTTTAAAAAACCCCCAATAGCGGATATATGGCGTGCTGTCGCGAGCACACAAAAATAAAACCTTACTTCTAAAAATATAAATATAGTAGTGCAAGTAAGGGTCGATCCCACAGAGAGTAATTAGCCGAGTTTTATGCTACGTGAACAAGGATTGGGGGGGGGGGGGGTTTGAGTTTGAAAATAATTTTAAGAAAAATATCAAAGAAACAATTTAAAATATCAATCAAGTAAGAAAACATTGGTCTAAGTCAACTTCCACCATAGGAATTTTACAACTGATCATCGATGCGAATATATATATCAATTCATACTTTGAATATTCACTGTTGGAACTATTTTCCTATCTCTCCTTAGTCGTAGTTAATTAGAAAATAAGCGCTCTAATTAACCCTAACTACTAAACAACCTAAGACAGCGCTATAGGTTTAATCTAGTAGCAACCTTAAGAATTAGAGAGATCGATGAAGCGAAACAACACAAGCACAAGTGGTTGCATTTAATTTCGTCGGATGTTCTTCCTAAGATTTAATAATCACTGAGAAGCAACAAATCATTAAATCTTAGTTGCTTCACAGATTGGAGGGATCAAACAATTACGGATTTGATATCCAACCTAGCAATAGATTGCAATGAATAATAAACTAGTAGTACTCCTAGCAATTAAACGAGACAATCATGGAATTAAGCAAAGAAGAACATCCAATACTCAAAGCATAAATCGAACAATAAAAACAAATTAGATCTCACAGTTTTATTGATTCCGAGGCTTCCGTTTCCTTCGACCAATTATGAAAGTTTAGCCACGCAGGGCCATGACTCAAAGAAGTTAGAGAAGAGGGGAGAAGAGGGAAGATAGAAAATGTCT